>NC_069503.1:370858525-371066025 GCF_027579735.1 Bombina bombina | reverse complement strand
TGTTGCACTGCTCCACCCCGCAGTTTGCAAGTAGCACATTATGTCAAAAAGTACAGTCCAGGAATTCTGTCTGACTCAGCTAGCTACTCACCTGCATGTGGTAATTAACAGCAGGTGCTAATAAAATCCCCAGTCAGGGGTTGAGATTTAGATTTGCCAGCAGTAAAGGAAAACTGCAAACACTCTCCTGAGAGACTGAGAAGAATTCTCTCTAAAGGACAAAGTTTGAAAGGTCTGTGCAATATTACTTTTGTGAAAAGCTACTTAGTGCAGACAGTTGTACTTGTTAGTAAGTGCTCAGTGGAGCAAGCCTCTTTTGTTTTGTTTATGTTTATTTTGCCTGTTTTTGCCAGACCTGGTAATAAACAGACTGTATTTTATAAAGCTACAACCTTGTGTGGTGTTTCCAGCTTTGAGGACTGTGTGTTTCCAAGATCCCAGGTCACATATGGTGGAGAATGCGGGCAACACACTAATAGTCTGTTCAGGAAACAATACCACACTTAAAATGGAGGAAGTTGTAAAGGCTTTACTACAGGCTACGGCCTCACAGCAACAGGCCACTGCCACACAGCAGCAAGCTACTGCCAGCCAGCAAGAAAATATTGCAGTGCTACAAAAACTGGTATTAACACAAAGAGAGGAACAGCAGAATATCCCACGTACCATGCAGCAGGAGATTCGAGGCCTAGCTGAAAGACTGGGCAGGTGTGCTGCAGAAATTCCACACAGTTCTAAGACTCTGAGAGTGAGTAACTATTTGCAAAAGATGGTGGCTACAGATGATGTGGAGGCTTACCTGATGGCTTTTGAAAGGACAGCCGAAAGAGAAGGGTGGCCTGCGTCTGAATGGGCAAGTCTCCTTGCGCCATTTCTGAGTGGAGAACCTCAGAAGGCATATTATGATTTGGAGCCTGAGCAGGCTAGTGACTATAAAAAGCTAAAAACAGAAATCTTGGCCCGTCTGGGAGTAACGACAGCAGTAAGGGCTCAGCGATTTCACTCCTGGACTTACAGTCAAGACAAAGCCGTGCGGTCACAGATGTTTGACTTGATACATCTTGCCAGGAAATGGCTACAGCCAGAGGTCAACTCAGCTAGTCACATTGTGGAACAGCTCGTGATGGACCGGTTCCTGCGAGGATTGCCTGTTTCCCGGTGGGTCAGCCAGAGTGAACCTAAAACTGCTGACGGTCTAGTTGCCCTGGTGGAACACTATTTGACTGCCGGAGAGTTTCTACAAATCCCCAACCAGGAAAGACCTAGAACCCCGAAGATCCAGAGTCCCAGTAAATTGGGTAAGACTGTTCCGGGGAAAAGGGGGTATCGGGAGGAGCAGATGGGTTTTTACAACCCGAGGGACATTACTGCAAGGGACAAGAGTTTTGTGAGGCAGGAAGGGTCCACAATAGCCTCAAAGATGTTGTCTAATGCTAATATTAAATGTTTTCAATGTAAAGAGTATGGACCTTTTGCAAAGGACTGCCCTGAGAATGATGTTGCTATGGAATGTAATGTTGGCAATATGAGAGACAATTATTCATTGTGCACTCGCTCAGTATATGCAATTACCAAAAATGATTGTTTAAATGGCCACCCTTGGTGCACTGTAAGGGTGGAGGGAAATGAAATTAAAGCTTTGCTGGATTCTGGTAGCATGGTTACGCTCATAGACAGGGGTCTGTTGAGAAATACTCCTATTGATAATTACCAGAACCTAGATATTGCTTGTGTCCATGGGGACATACACAAGTATCCAACTGCTAAAGTACTTATTGAAACTCAAAATGGCCCTATAAATCATAGAGTTGGTTTAGTGGATAAATTAGTCCATGAAATGATAATAGGCAGATATTTTCCCCATTTTTTGAATCTATGGGATGCTGCTGAGGAAAATCACCGGATTCAGTAGAGGGCGCTGTTTGTGAATTTCCCTTTTCTGATTTATTGGGGGATGACTTAGACAAAATAACTCCTGCTAGAGGGAAACACTCAACCCCTATGGAAACCCTAGTTGGAGGTAATACTGAACAGAATAATACAGGTCAATCTAATATATCTGAACCTGATGTAGAAATAACTGACCTAGAGGTTAGCCCAAGTAACTTTAGGGCTGCACAATGGGAGGATCCAACTTTAGCTGTGGCTAGAAACTATATTTCCATAAGAAATGGCACCCCCATTAATACTGATAAAGCGCTCACCTATCCATACTTTGTAGTGGAAAATGATTTACTGTACAGAGTTGGGAAAAAGGAGTCTGTCAAACAGCTGTTAGTACCCCAGGCATATCGACACACTGTATTAAATCTGGCACATAGCCACATACTTGGGGGGCACTTGGGGATTGAAAAAACCAGAGAGAGAATTCTTAGGAGGTTTTATTGGCCAGGTGTAATGGCATCTATCACAAACTATTGTTCTTCTTGTCCTGAATGCCAATTAACTGCCCCTCTTACAGCATACCGTAGCCCCTTGGTACCCTTACCCATAATTGAGGTCCCATTTGAACGCATTGGTATGGATTTTGTGGGTCCTCTTGTAAAGTCTGCAAGGGGGCACCAGTATATATTGGTAATAGTAGACTATGCTACACGTTACCCTGAGGCAATACCCATGCGTACTACTTCAGCAAAAGCAATTGCTAAGGAGTTAATGTTAATGTTCAGCCGTGTTGGGATTCCCAAAGAAATATTAACAGACCAAGGCACTCCATTTATGTCGAGAATTACAAAGGAGTTGTGTAATCTTCTTCATATAAAGCATCTGAAAACATCCGTATATATCACCCACAAACTGATGGTCTGGTAGAACGATTTAATAAAACACTAAAGGCTATGCTCAAAAAAGTAATTGATAAAGATGGGAAAAACTGGGATTTCCTTTTGCCTTATTTAATGTTTTCCATCCGAGAGGTCCCTCAAGCTTCTACTGGGTTTTCACCCTTTGAACTTTTGTATGGAAGACACCCCAGAGGGTTGCTAGACATAGCTAAGGAGACTTGGGAACAGGAGTCAACCCCTCACAGAAGTGTGATTGAACATATAACTCAGATGCAGGATCGGATGACAGCCATTATGCCCATAGTTAGAGAACACATGGAAAATGCCCAACAACACCAGCAGAACAGCTATAATAGAAATGCCAGGGTTCGTGTGTTTAATCCAGGAGACAGAGTACTAGTCCTGGTTCCCACTGTAGAGAACACATTTTTGGCAACATGGCATGGGCCATATGAAGTCATTGACAGAGTGGGGGAAGTAAGACAGCCTGGGAGGCGAAAGGAGGTACAGATTTACCATGTGAATTTACTTAAACTGTGGAAAGACAGAGAAACACTTGTGGCTATAAAAACAGCAGACCTCCCTACAATGGAGGAGAATGAACCCATAGTCAATATCTCAGAAACCCTGACTATCCACCAGAAGAGGGAGGTAAAAGACTTCATCAGATTAAATAAAGATGTTTTCTCCTCAGTCCCAGGAAGAACTACGATAATAGAGCATGACATTGTCACTGAACCGGGAAAAAGGATAAATCTAAAGCCATATAGAATACCTGAAGCCCGGAGGGAAGCAATCAAATTGGAAGTAAAGAAAATGCTGGACCTTGGGGTAATTGAAGAATCCCAAAGTGACTGGAGTAGCCCAATTGTGCTTGTACCAAAGCCTGATGGCACAATCAGGTTTTGTAATGATTACTGGAAGCTGAATGCAATATCCAAGTTTGATGCATACCCCATGCCAAGGGTTGATGAACTTGTGGAGAGACTCGGGAGAGCCAGGTACCTTACCACATTGGATTTGACCAAGGGTTATTGGCAAGTGCCGCTTACAGGACGGGCAAAGGAAAAGACTGCCTTCTCTACTCCAGATGGGCTCTTCCAATACAAGGTGTTACCTTTTGGCCTACATGGTGCTCCAGCAACATTTCAAAGAATGATGGACCGGATCTTAAGGCCACATGCTCATTATGCTGAAGCTTACTTAGATGACGTGGTCATACATAGCGAAGATTGGGAGTCTCACTTGCCAAAAGTGCAAGCTGTCCTTAATTCCATAAGAAATGCCGGTCTGACAGCAAATCCGAGTAAATGTACCATTGGCTTGGAGGAGGCCAAGTATCTGGGCTATTCCATTGGAAGAGGAATAGTAAAGCCACAACTTGCTAAAGTTGAAGCCATAAGGAATTGGCCACAACCTATGACAAAGAAACAGGTCAGAACATTTCTTGGGCTTGTTGGCTACTACAGAAGGTTTATCTCCAACTTTGCTACTATAGCGGGTCCTTTAACTGACCTCACTAAAGCAAAAGCTCCAGTAATAGTGAAATGGTCCTCTGAAGCTGAACAGGCATTTCAAAATCTCAAGGAAGCCATCTGTAGACAACCAGTGTTAGTCACCCCTGATTTTTCAAAGGAGTTTGTTTTACAGACGGATGCCTCTGATGTTGGGCTTGGAGCAGTGCTTTCCCAGGAAACTCAAAGTGAAGAGCACCCAATACTATACCTGAGCCAGAAACTTCAACCTAGAGAAAAGAACTATTCAATTGTTGAAAAGGAGTGTCTAGCAATTAAATGGGCTGTTGAAACTCTCAAATATTATTTGTTGGGCAGAAAATTTAGACTAGTTACTGATCATGCACCTCTCAAATGGATGAGTCAAAATAAGGATAATAATAGTAGAGTTACACGCTGGTTCCTTAGTTTGCAACCCTATCTCTTCTCAGTAGAACACAGGGCAGGAAGTAAACAGGGTAATGCTGATGGCCTTTCACGTTTGCATACGCTTTTGGCCATGGTCGCCCACCCCACTAGGTCTGAGCTGGCGGGGAGGATGTGTGACAGAACCCAAGGCATAGTAATGGAAGGTGTCTATATTCCCTCAAAAGTGTTGCACTGCTCCACCCCGCAGTTTGCAAGTAGCACATTATGTCAAAAAGTCCAGTCCAGGAATTCTGTCTGACTCAGCTAGCTACTCACCTGCATGTGGTAATTAACAGCAGGTGCTAATAAAATCCCCAGTCAGGGGTTGAGATTTAGATTTGCCAGCAGTAAAGGAAAACTGCAAACACTCTCCTGAGAGACTGAGAAGAATTCTCTCTAAAGGACAAAGTTTGAAAGGTCTGTGCAATATTACTTTTGTGAAAAGCTACTTAGTGCAGACAGTTGTACTTGTTAGTAAGTGCTCAGTGGAGCAATCCTCTTTTGTTTTGTTTATGTTTATTTTGCCTGTTTTTGCCAGACCTGATAATAAACAGACTGTATTTTATAAAGCTACAACCTTGTGTGGTGTTTCCAGCTTTGAGGACTGTGTGTTTCCAAGATCCCAGGTCACAATATATATATATATATATATATATATACACACAGTATATATATATATATATATATATATATATATATATATATATATACACACAGTATATATATATATATATATATATATACACACGTACATGTACACATTTTGACATGTGTATGTATGTATATATGGTTTTATGTGTGTACATATGTATTTATATATGTATTTACAGGCATATATAGACATATAAACAAATTAATACATATGTATACATATATAGACATATATATAAGTGCATTTGAGACTTTTGTAGTCAAGTAGATGAAAACATGTTACAGCATATTTATGCAATATTTATTTTTAATAAAGTGTTATACTGTGTATTTACTGTAAATATTTCACATTCCAATGTTCTGCACATAGCAAAATATGTTTTATGTATATTTAAATAGATATGTCTATATATATATATCTGTATATGTCTCTACCTATGTATAATAATTATATATATATATATGTATTTATGAATAAATAGAACATATTATGCGCTACCCATTGTGCTCAAAAAGCTAAATTCTAGCACAGATAATGCACAAGTATGAACAATAAATATCGGTCCACTCGTAATCGAGCCCAATGTTTATAACGTATTTAGTATTTAATGTCCCTTTAACTTATTTAGCTCTTACCTAGCTGTTAACAATAGCAGTTAGGTCTCGAGAGTTTACCTCTGGTCTGTATACTAAAGCTTCATTGTCTCTCTAGCTTGCTCTAAGACTCCTAATAAATCTAATCCAATCTATGAACTGCAGACAGATTAAGGAAATACATTTTAGTTGTTTTTTTGTGTGTTTTATTTCAGTTTTGTTCTGTTTAAATAAAAAAATGTTAAAGCAACATAATTTAACTATACATCTGTTACAGTATAAATAGTGTAGTATGATGTGATGCAAATGATCTATGTTCAAAATACTGTTACCTGGATGCCTTACCTGAACCAGATAAATAAATAAAAAACTGTAAATGTGCTCTTGTATAAAGATCCAATGCATGAATGTCCCCCTTTCACTCCTTATATCTAAACATAAGCACCACTTAAATGATTCTTTTGATGTCAATGTGCTGCCATAATAACAATTAAATAATTTGCAGCACATGTGCAGAACAATTAGCTCTATCCTGTTGTATTTGTTAACACTAACGTTATTATGCTGGAGCCTTTTTATTTTATTTATTTTTATGCACACCCCTGGAAAAATGTCTGTGTATACCCATGATCCAGTGCACATGTCCACCTGGATCAGCGCTACAAAAGTCTATATCCCTGCATCACATTGTCAGCCAGGTAGTGGCACTTGGATGATCAGATATATTTTGACAACTTTCAGTCTTTTATCACGTGATGTTTCTTGTTTCTTTGTCAGCCAAACAAGTTTTTATATTGAGTGATGTTTGAATAGATTATTATTATGACATGATTAATAGCTGATTTCTGGAAGCGATTGTTACCTTGCTTGTGGACCCAATAAAGGTTTTTTTTTGGGGGGGGGTTTACAGTATGGGGCCACCTTGATTGAACTGTATGATGTTATGTTGTTGGGGTTAAGGTGCAGAGCCCCAGGTAAGTGTGCACCATGTTGTATATTGCACAGGTGCTGGACTATTGATTGTCTATATATTTTTGTTTATACCCAAGCATCATTTTTACTGTTATGTTTTTCTTTGAGCTAGTATAAAAATTGTATATTTGTAGCATGCATTGGATTTATTATTGATTCTAACCATTGCTGGCTTTGGGAGCATACTCGAATGACAGAATAAGAGTGCACAGGAAAAGTGAAACAATTTCAGAAAAGTACTTTTGAAAATACTAAACAAGCATATTGCAGTATGTAACACAATACTGAGCATTTCAAATTGACGATTGTGTCATTTTATCTAATATTTCCCTCTATATAAAGCACCAATATTCCAAATTGTTATAAAAGTTTCAAGAAAGATCATCAGATGTAAAATTTAAATCCATATCATTTTCTATTAGGTACAGAATAAATCAGATACCATATAACACAGCAGAGCATTTGTTTTTAAATACATGTAAGCGAAAGAAAAAAAGAAAACTGACTTCTAAGGGACACAATTTCAAATTTTCCAAGTAAGCGACGGATTTTAAAATGTCGCCATGATTAAGGGGGTCCTTAACTTTGTGGATTACCTCTGAGAAACTGAGAATGTTGGGGCATTCATATTCATACAGGTATTTTTTTTATCTAGGTCAGGGGTGTCATACTCATTTAAGTCGCGGGCCATTTTCCATACAAGTGCAACTCACTTGGGCCGCACAATACCTACATATGCCATTGCTAAACAAAACAGTGGTGTTTCCTCTAACTGCATACATTTAAAAAGATTGTGTTCTGTAACTCCTAATTAACTTACTCTTGCTAGATGAAACACGCTCTAACGCTTTTAAGAAGGTGACACACGCGCTCCAGCTGTGCTATTTTTTTCTCTAGCAGCCCTGTTCCGAGCGCGCTCACAATTTAGCATGTGCATAGTATTTCCTCTGCATTATAAATATTGGATCCCAATGCTGTCAGCATAGCGACCCACTGTGTCTATAGTGATAACCATATACTGTACCTGTTGGATATAATATAAAATAAATACATATAAAATATATATCAAATATAAAGTATGTGATTTTAGATAAAGAGAAAATAATTGAAAGGAATGGGGAAAAATGATGTGTGAAATCATTGCTGCCATAGTAATGAACACATATAAAGAAGTAGTGCATGGGCGAAATAAGTCATTATGCACTTATCTGTGTTTGCCTTTTTCTTTTTAATAACAATGTTACTCGTTAAAGACTGAGGGGTTTTAATGATCTCGCTACCATAGTGTAGCTGCTCACTATACAACAAGTAAATCACAATGCCAGAACAAAAGGGATACAGTCATTACAATGGAGACCTTAATGGAGGTTGCACGTATGCGCATCCCTAACAGTAAGCACACTCGCTCTTTAAGTAATAAGCATATTATAATTATTATTTTTCATGAAGGTGGCGTGGGCTGCACAAAATTATGTGGAGGGCCGCATGTGGCCCCCGGGCCGCCAGTTTGACACCCCTGATCTTGCCATGTTTTTACCAATGAAATCAACCATATTCCTTTTGGAAACAGGATACGTTGTACATCAATAAAACCTAACTATAACAAAAAATAAATACATGAATAGGGGAGACATTGGGCCTGTTATTCCAAATTTTGCCACTCAGAGATATTCTATAGTCTTGTCGGTACAGTGAGGCCCTTAAAAAAATTAGATACACAAATTTTATCTTGAGAAATGTAGTGTGATTTATGTGAAATAGACTCCTACATTACAATATAATTTTTCAAAAAATCCCGAAGATTTTGTGTGATTTCTCTTCATGGCGTCAAAGTTTTTAATATCAGGCCCTGAGGGTGATAGCGCATGTGTTTTCAGAGGACATTGAGCTTTATGAATGGATTTGCAGCAGAACATTTTATTACTATATATAATTTCCTTCTAGAGACCAGCTGATTCCTATTAGTCCAAGCATAATAGAACAGACAGATCAGTCTGTGAATATCTCAAGGAAGGGATGACAAAAAGGTACACTTAACAAATGTCACATTAGAAAGTTTGGAGGAGAGCGTGCCAAGTAGCAGCAGAAAATACATGAAAATTGAATGTAGGACATTATGACGGGTAAAATGGACGAGCTGGAGCTCTTAGTTGCAGAAGAGCAAGGACTATGATATTATCAGTATAACTGAAACTGGTGGCATGATTCACATGACTGGGCAGTTAACGTAGAGGGTTATACTTTATTTGAGAAAGGCAGGAGAAATAAAAGGGGTGGAGGAATTTGCATGTATATAATACCTGACCTTAAACCTACAATAAGGGAAGATATTTATGATGACACAGGTGATAATGTAGAGACCCTGTGAGTTGAAATAAGGAGCAGGGGAAAAAATCCTAAAAAAATATTACTAGGAACATGCTACAAGACCCCCAACATTAGTTACATGGAGGAAACCCAACTACTAATAGGAAAGGCTGCTAATAATACAAGTGCTGTAATTATGGGAGATTTTAACTACCCCAACATAAACTGGGCCAATGAAACTAGTAATACAGCTAAAGGAGATATATTTTTAAAATGTTCTCAAGGATAACTTCTTGTCACAATTAATAGAGCAGCCAACTAGAAATAAAGCTATATTGGATATAGTGCTATCACACAATACAGATATTGGGGCCGAATTATCAAAGGTCTTGGGGACCTGATTCGACAATGCGGATCAGGTCCGCAAGACCTCGCTGAATGCTGAGAGCAATACGCTCTCAGTATTCAGCATTGCACCAGCAGCTCACAATGCAATGCTGCCCCCTGCAGACTCCCGGCCAATCAGCCACCAGCAGGGGGGTGTCAATCAACCCGATCGAGTACGAGTATTTTAAGGGCAATGCCCATACAAATGCCCCTTTAGGGGCAATGGGTAGTTTAGTTTTTTTTATTTTGGGGGCGTTTGGTGGGTGGGGAGTTTTACTGTTAGGGGGGACTTAGTATTTTTTACATGTAAAAGAGCTGTTTAACTTAGGGCAATGCCCTACAAAAGGCCCTTTTAAGGGCTAATGGTAGCTTAGTTTAGATTAGGGGGTGTTTTTATTTTGGGGGGCTTTTTTATTTTCATAGGGGTTAGGTTTCATTTTTTTAAATTTTTTTAAATTTTGTTTATTTTTTTCTGTAATTTTAGACTTTTTTATTTTTTGTAATTTTAGATTCATTTTACTTTAATGTTAGCTTTTATTTTTAAATTAATGTTAGGATTTTTTATTTTAATTGTAACTTAGTATTTTTTTATTTTATGTAATTGGGGTTAATTTAGGGGGTGTTAGGTTAGGGGGCATAGTAATTAAATTAGTTATTTGCATTGTGGGGGGTTGGCGCTTTAGGAGTTAATAGGTTAATTAGATTTATTGCAATGTGGAGGTTTGGCGGTTTAGAGGTTAATAGGTTAATTAGGTTTATTGCGATGTGGTTGGTTGGTGGTTTAAGGGTTAATAGGTTCATTAGGTTTATTGCAATGTGTGGATTGGCGGTTTAGGGGTTAATAGGTAATTAGATTTATTGCGATGTGGGTGGTTGGCGGTTTAAAGGTTAATAGGTTAATTTAGTTATTTGCGTTGTTTAATTTGCGGATTAGGGGTTAATTACTTTATTATTTTGCTAATGTGGGGGTTGGCGGTTTAGGTGTTTGTTAATACTATGCAGGCGGTTAGTTTTTTTTATTTTTTCGTGGGGCGGTTGGGTTTTTTGTTATTTTGTTACTGGCGGTTACGTGTTTTTTCATTAATATTTTGTGCCGACAGTTGCGTGTTTTTTTTTCTTAATGCTTCGTTTGCCTATGCTGCATCCAGGTGGATTCCGAAAATGGTAGGGTGGATTCTTTCACTACCCTGCCATTTTCGGAAACCACCTGGATGCAGCTTCACTGCATCCAGATTGATTCTTTTGGCTGCTTGCACAGCCAACATTCTTTTCCAACATTCCTTTGAGGATGCGTGCACAACTGATGATGGCGACGGACACATTACAAACGCGATTATAGTATAGATTGCCTAAATTACATAAGTTGTTGGTTACACTTGGTCCCATACCCTCTTCAAACTCCCATTTTACAGATGCAAATACAGTATTCCAAAATACAAACTATTCTGAATTCCAAACCTTTTCTGGTCCCAAATAGTTTGGATAAATGGTTTTCTATCTATAATACAAAATATATTGCACAAGGTGCACCATCATGTCAGCCCAAAACAGATGAAAAACAATTACATGAAATTACCCAGTATTTCGACATAACTTGTGATAAAAATATTAATAAATAGGTATAGCAACCAATTAAATATGTTGTAATCTGTTGTCTTACTCTAAATATTAAACATGAGATTTGTATGTGTAAAATATATATTTTACCATATATAAGAATTTAAACCTTGTTGAAAAGCCGATAATGTTTATATATGTCCAGTCCAAACCATTCACAAGCTATCTATATATCTAAGTAACTGTGTACCGCAGAAATTCTTGATCTTTTTAAACGAGTTTTGCGTTATGAGCAAAAAAGCAGCGTTAAGGCTCATAACGCTGCTTTTTCACTACCGCTTCTATTACGAGTCTTGTAGGTACAGCTGTCCCGCACACTTTTTTGGTCGTACTGCAAATTAACTTACGCAATTTTTGTAAAGTCTTTTTTCAATGGGACAGTATTACAAGCTTTTTTTTTTTTGGCCAAAAAGTGAGCGGTACAGCCTATCCCGCATTCTAAAGTCAGTAGTTATGAGTTTTACGCTACAAAGCTGTAGCATAAAACTAAAGTGCTAAAAAGTATACTAACACCCATAAACTACCTATTAACCCCTAAACCTAGGCCCTCCCGCATCGCAAACACTGAAATAAAATTATTAACCCCTAATCTGCCGCTCCTGACATCAAAGCCACTATAATAAACATATTAACCCCTAAAGCGCCGCACTTCTGCCTCACAAACACTAGTTAAATATTATTAACCCCTAATCTGCTGCCCCTAACATCGCCGCCACCTACCTACATTTATTAACCCCTAATCTGTCGCCCCCAAAGTCACTGCCACTATTCTAAATGTATTAACCCTTAAACCTAAGTCTAACCCTAACCCCCCCTAACTTAAATATAATTAAAGTAAATCTAAATAAAAATGACAATTAATACCTAAATAATTCCTATTTAAAACTAAATACTTACCTATAAAATAAACCCTAAGGTAGCTACAATATAACTAATAGTTATATTGTATCTAGCTTAGGGTTTATTTTTATTTTACAGGCAAGTTTGTATTTATTTTAACTAGGTAGAATAGTTACTAAAATTAGGTAGAATAATTACTAAAAACTAGAATTCTATCAGCCAATCGGATTCTAAGGGACGCCATCTTGGATGACGTCACTTAAAGGAACCTTCATTCGCCGGGAGTCGTCGGAAGAAGAGGATGCTCCGCGCCGGATGTCTTGAAGATAGAAGATGCCGTCTGGATGAAGACTTCTTCCCTTCTGGAGGACCACTTCTCCCGGGTTGGATGAAGACTTCTCCCGGCTTCGTTGAGGACTTCTCCCGTCTTCATTGAGGACTTCTCCCGGCTTCATTGACGATGGATGTCCGGTCTTCAAAACTGTAAGTGGATCTTCGGGGGGTTAGTGTTAGGTTTTTTTAAGGGTTTATTGGGTGGGTTTTAGTTTTAGATTAGGATTTGGGCATCAATACAGGGAGTGCAGAATTATTAGGCAAATGAGTATTTTGACCACATCATCCTCTTTATGCATGTTGTCTTACTCCAAGCTGTATAGGCTCGAAAGCCTACTACCAATTAAGCATATTAGGTGATGTGCATCTCTGTAATGAGAAGGGGTGTGGTCTAATGACATCAACACCCTATATCAGGTGTGCATAATTATTAGGCAACTTCCTTTCCTTTGGCAAAATGGGTCAAAAGAAGGACTTGACAGGCTCAGAAAAGTTAAAAATAGTGAGATATCTTGCAGAGGCATGCAGCACTCTTAAAATTGCAAAGCTTCTGAAGTGTGATCATCGAACAATCAAGCGTTTCATTCAAAATAGTCAACAGGGTCGCAAGAAGCGTGTGGAAAAACCAAGGCGCAAAATAACTGCCCATGAACTGAGAAAAGTCAAGCGTGCAGCTGCCAAGATGCCACTTGCCAACAGTTTGGCCATATTTCAGAGCTGCAACATCACTGGAGTGCCCAAAAGCACAAGGTGTGCAATACTCAGAGACATGGCCAAGGTAAGAAAGGCTGAAAGACGACCACCACTGAACATGACACACAAGCTAAAACGTCAAGACTGGGCCAAGAAATATCTCAAGACTGATTTTTCTAAGGTTTTATGGACTGATGAAATGAGAGTGAGTCTTGATGGGCCAGATGGATGGGCCCATGGCTGGATTGGTAAAGGGCAGAGAGCTCCAGTCCGACTCAGACGCCAGCAAGGTGGAGGTGGAGTACTGGTTTGGGCTGGTATCATCAAAGATGAGCTTGTGGGGCCTTTTCAGGTTGAGGATGGAGTCAAGCTCAACTCCCAGTCCTACTGCCAGTTTCTGGAAGACACCTTCTTCAAGCAGTGGTACAGGAAGAAGTCTGCATCCTTCAAGAAAAACATGATTTTCATGCAGGACAATGCTCCATCACACGCGTCCAAGTACTCCACAGCGTGGCTGGCAAGAAAGGGTAAAAAAGAAGAAAATTTAATGACATGGCCTCCTTGTTCACCTGATCTGAACCCCATTGAGAACCTGTGGTCCATCATCAAATGTGAGATTTACAAGGAGGGAAAACAGTACACCTCTCTGAACAGTGTCTGGGAGGCTGTGGTTGCTGCTGCACACAATGTTGATGGTGAACAGATCAAAACACTGACAGAATCCATGGATGGCAGGCTTTTGAGTGTCCTTGCAAAGAAAGGTGGCTATATTGGTCACTGATTTGTTTTTGTTTTGTTTTTGAATGTCAGAAATGTATATTTGTGAATGTTGAGATGTTATATTGGTTTCACTGGTAAAAATAAATAATTGAAATGGGTATATATTTGTTTTTTGTTAAGTTGCCTAATAATTATGCACAGTAATAGTCACCTGCACACACAGATATCCCCCTAAAATAGCTATAACTAAAAACAAACTAAAAACTACTTCCAAAACTATTCAGCTTTGATATTAATGAGTTTTTTGGGTTCATTGAGAACATGGTTGTTGTTCAATAATAAAATTAATCCTCAAAAATACAACTTGCCTAATAATTCTGCACTCCCTGTAGAGCTAAATGCCCTTTTAAGGGCAATGCCCATCCAAATGCCCTTTTCAGGGCAATGGGGAGCTTAGGTTTTTTTAGTTAGGGTTTTATTTGGGGGTTGGTTGTGTGGGTGGTGGGTTTTACTGTTGGGGGGTTGTTTGTATTTTTTTTACAGGTAAGAGAGCTGATTTCTTTGGGGCAATGCCCCGCAAAAGGCCCTTTAAAGGGCTATTGGTAGTTTAGTTTAGGCTAGGGTTTTTTTTAATTTGGGGGGGGGGGGGTTATTTTGATAGGGCTATTAGATTAGGTGTAATTAGTTTAAATATCTTGAAATTTGTTTTTTATTTTGTGTAATTTAGTGTTTGTTTTTTTGTAATTTAGGTATTTGTATTTAATTTTGTTAATTTATTTAATTGTACTGTAAGGTTAGGTGTTAGTGTAACTAAGGTTAGGTTTTATTTTTCAGGTAAATTTGTATATATTTTAGCTAGGTAGTTAGTAAATAGTTAATAACTATTTAGTAACTATTCTACCTAGTTAAAATAAATACAAACTTGCCTGTAAAATAAAAATAAACCCTAAGCTAGATACATTGTGACTATTAGTTATATTGTAGCTATCTTAGGGTTTATTTTACAGGTAAGTATTTAGTTTTAAATAGGAATTATTTAGTTAATGATAGGAATTTTTAGTTAGATTTATTTTAATTATATTTAAGTTAGGGGGGTTAGGGTTAGGTTTAGACTTAGGTTTAGGGGTTAATAACTTTACTATAGTGGCAGCGACGTTGGGGGCGGCAGATTAGGGGTTAATAAATGTAGGTAGGTGGCGGCAATGTTAGGGGCGGCAGATTAGGGGTTAATAATATTTAAATAGTGTTTGAGATGCGGGAGTTTGGCGGTTTAGGGGGTTAATATCTTTATTATTGTGGCAGTGATGTCCGGAGCGGCAGATTAGGGGTTAATAAGTGTAAGATTAGGGGTGTTTAGACTCGGGGTTCATGTTAGGGTGCTAGTAAACATAAATTTAGTTTCCCCATAGGAATTAATGGGGCTGCGTTACAGAGCTTTACGCTGCTTTTTTGCAGGTGTTAGACTTTTTTTCATTACTAGAGCATCTATCAATGCCGCCTGGGGGTCCCTGGACCTGGATCCGTAGAGAGGAAGTTTGGAGTTCTGACATCAGATCCAATTCTGGAATGCCCCATAGCTGGGTCAGCTTAGCAAAAACCTCCGGATGGAGTTCCCACTCCCCCGGGTGAAAAGTCTGACGACTTAGAAAATCCGCCTCCCAGTTGTCTACTCCTGGGATGTGAATTGCAGATAAATGGCAGCAGTGATCCTCCGCCCACCTGATTATTTTGGTGACTTCCTTCATCGCTAGGGAACTCTTTGTTCCCCCCTGATGATTGATATACGCCACAGTCGTGATGTTGTCCGACTGAAATCTGATGAATTTGGCCGCCGCTAGTTGAGGCCATGCCTGAAGCGAGTTGAATATCGCTCTCAGTTCCAAAATGTTTATCGGGAGAAGAGACTCTTCCCGAGACCATAAGCCTTGAGCTTTCAGGGAGTCCCAGACCGCCCCCCAGCCTGACAGACTGGCATCGGTCGTTACAATGATCCACTCCGGTCTGCGGAAGCATATTCCCTGAGACAGGTGATCCTGAGACAACCACCAGAGAAGAGAGTCTCTGGTTTTCTGGTCCAGTTGTATTTGAGGAGACAAATCTGCATAGTCTCCATTCCACTGTTTGAGCATGCACAGTTGCAGTGGTCTTAAATGTATTCGAGCAAAAGGGACTACGTCCATTGCCGCTACCATTAATCCAATTACCTCCATGCACTGAGCTACAGATGGCCGAGGAATGGAATGAAGAACTCGGCAGGTGGTTAAAAGCTTTAATTTTCTGACCTCCGTCAGAAATATTTTCATTTCTACCGAGTCTATTAATGTTCCCAGGAAGGGAACCCTTGTGAGCAGGGACAGATAACTTTTTTCGGTGTTCACCTTCCACCCGTGAGACCTTAGAAAGGCCAGAACAATCTCCGTATGAGCCTTGGCTCTGGGAAAAGACGACGCCTGTACGTCCAAATAAGGTGCTACTGCAATGCCACGCGGTCTTAGTACCGCCAGAAGGGACCCTAGCACTTTTGTGAAAATTCTGGGAGCGGTGGCCAACCCGAATGGAAGGGCCACGAACTGGTAATGCTTGTCCTGAAAGGCGAACCTTAGGAACTGATGATGATCTTTGTGGATAGGAATATGTAGGAACGCATCCTTTAGATCCACGGTAGTCATATATTGACCTTCCTGAATCATAGGTAAGATTGTCCGAATAGTCTCCATCTTGAATGATGGAACTCTGAGGAATTTGTTTAGAATTTTTAGATCCAGGATTGGCCTGAAAGTTCCTTCCTTTTTGGGAACCACAACCAGGTTTGAGTAAAAACCCAGTCCTTGTTCTGTAATTGGAACTGGACATATCACTCCCATCTTGAGTAGATCTTCTCCTCTGCGTAAGAACGCCTCTTTCTTTGTCTGGTCTGTAGACAAACGAAAAATGTGGAACCTTCCCCTTGGAGGGGAGTCCTTTAATTCTAGAAGATATCCCTGAGTAACAATCTCTAATGCCCAGGGATCGTAAACATCCCTTGCCCAAGCCTGAGCGAAGAGAGAGAGTCTGCCCCCTACCATATCTGGTCCCGGATCGGGGGCTACCCCTTCATGCTGACTTAGTAGCAGCTGCAGGCTTCTTGGCCTGTTTACCCTTGTTCCAGCCCTGCGAAGGTTGCCTTGGGCTGTGAAGCGTTACCCTCTTGCTTTGCGGTTGCAGAGGTTGAAGCAGCAAGCTCCTGAAGTTGCGAAAGGAACGAAAATTAGCCTTGTTTTTAGCCTTCAAAGGCCTATCTTGTAGGAGAGCATGGCCCTTTCCCCCGGTGATGTCCGAAATAATCTCTTTCAACTCTGGCCCGAAGAGGGTCTTTCCCTTGAAAGGGATATTTAGTAAATTTGATTTGGACGACACATCGGCCGACCATGACTTGAGCCAAAGCGCTCTGCGCGCCATAATGGCGAAACCTGAATTTTTTGCCGCTAACTTAGCTAATTGCAAAGCGGCATCTGTGATAAAAGAATTAGCCAGTTTTAAAGCTTTAATTCTGTCCATAATTTCGTCATATGAGGTCTCCCTCTGGAGCGACTCCTCCAGCGCCTCAAACCAGAAAGCCGCTGCAGTAGTTACAGGAATAATGCAGGCAATCGGTTGTAGAAGGAACCCTTGTTAAACAAAAAATTTCTTTAGTAAACCTTCTAATTTTTTATCCATAGGATCTTTAAAAGCACAACTGTCTTCAATTGGAATAGTTGTGCGCTTGGCCAGCGTAGAAACTGCTCCCTCTACCTTAGGGACCGTCTGCCACGCGTCCCGCCTGGGGTCAGTAATGGGAAACATTTTCTTAAAAATAGGAGGGGGAACAAAAGGGACACCTGGTTTTTTTCCACTCCCTGGTAACAATATCCGCAACCCTCTTAGGGATCGGAAACGCATCAGTGTATACAGGGACCTCTAGGTATTTGTCCATTTTACACAATTTCTCTGGCACCACCATAGGGTCACAATCATCCAGAATGGATAGAACCTCCCTAAGCAATACGCGGAGGTGTTCCAACTTAAATTTAAAAGCTAATGAATCTGAATCTGCCCGTTGAGAAACTTTTCCTGAGTCAGAAATTTCTCCCTCAGACATCAAATCCCTCGCCCCTACTTCAGAGTGTTGTGAGGGTACATCAGATAAACCTCCCAAAGCTTCCGACTGCTCCTCATCTGTTCTTAAAACAGAGCTGTCGCGCTTTTTAGGGAAAACTGGCAGTTTAGATAGAAAGGCCGCAAGGGAATTATCCATGACTGTCGCTAGTTATTGCAATGTAATAGGTGCCAATGCACTAGAGGTACTAGGTATTGCTTGCGCGGGTGTAACTGGTGGTGACACTTGGGGAGAGGAAGGAGGACTATCTTCATTACCTTCCGTCATAGAATCATCTTGGGCAACATTTTTAAGTGACACAATATGATCTTTAAATTGTATAGACACATTAGTGCACTTGGGACACATTTTGAGTGGGGGTTCCACCATGGCTACTGAACACATAGAGCAAGGCTTTTCCTTAGTGTCAGACATGTTAAACAGATTAGTATTATATGCAAACAGGCTTGGAAAACACTTTAATCAAATAAAAACACAATATGAGAAAAACGGTACTGTGCCTTTAAGAAATAAAAAGCGCACACAATTTTACAAAACAGTGAAAAATGCACTAAATCTTTTGAAATTTTCACAGTATGTGTCTAATGCTTCGATATGATTGCACACCAAGTTTCAGCCTGATTAACCCCTTAATGCCCAAACCGGAGCAGTCTAAAGCCCACAACCGGTTTTAAAACTACAGCACCTTGCCACAGCAGTCTGCTGTGGTCCTACCTTCCCTTATGGATTAGTTTAGGGGAGAAACAGCTTCTGTGAGTCCCTCAAGTAGTCTCTGGACCCTCCACGTGAAGCAGCATGAACTGTATGGAGAAATGAACTGCGCAACAGAGGCGCAAAATTAGGGCCCCTCCCACTCAACTCCGGAGTTGTGAGGCCCTCAAAGTCACACTTAGGTGACTAAATTTATGCCATGTGGATAAAATACCCCTTAATAAACACACCAAAGGTGTTTAAAAGTGTCTACCAATGAGTATTTGCTGAATAAAATAATCGATTGCCCTTTCACAGTGTCCACCAGTCTATTGAGCCCTGATAAATAAGCTCTTATTCTATACTAGGTCTCAGAATATGGCTTACCCTTCCCTCATGGGGATTCCTGTCAGTCTTCTAGCATTATCGTGTCTTGACTAGAAAAAATATGACTGAAACATACCTTAATGCAGTTAAGCCTGCAAACTGTTCCCCCCAACTGAAGTTTTCTGGTACTCATCAGTCCTGTGTGGGAACAGCAGTGGATTTTAGTTACAATATGCTAAAATCGTTTTCCTCTCAGCAGAAATCTTCATCACTTTTCTGCCAGAGAGTAAATAGTACAAACCGGTACCATTTAAAAATAACAAACTTTTAATTGAAGATATAAAACTACAAATCTAACACCACATTCACTTTACCCTCCCGTGGAGATGCCCTACTGCTAGAGCGGCAAAGAGAATGACTGGGGGGTGGAGCTAGGGGGGGAGCTATATGGATAGCTCTGCTGTGTGCTCTCTTTGCCACTTCCTGTAGGGAATGAGAATATCCCACAAGTAAGGATGAATCCGTGGACTGGATACACCTTGCAAGAGAAATTATTATTATTATTATTATTATTATTATTATTATATGTTGTCAGGTTTGTGTTTTCAGTTACTTTGTTGCAGGTGAAATTTCTGTATATTTTGAAGTATACAGAAAAGGAGCATTTCCAATCGTCTGTAACTCCTATCACCTATTAAAATATTATTGGTCACATAAGTGTATTTCTTCAGCATACAAGTGCATCATTCTTTTGCAAAATGTAATTAATCGTTCACAGGTTGACATCTTCATTAGCAGATTTCTCTCCCTAAGTCAGCACAGACACAAAATAAATCCCACATCAATTTAGCTCTGTTTGATTCTCATTCTAGTGACTGAGAACATAATACTTCTCATTATCTAACTAGCTCAGCATTGAGGGATTTGGCCTAATTATTTCTGCTTGCTTTCCCCTTACACATTGGACTTCTGAATGTAATAGAAAAGCCATAACATATCATATGGCTTGATTGAAACCACACTGACTAAAGTACACAGTGCTAGAGGTCTCTAACACATTGCTCTCTGGGTACAGTTTGCTTTCAGGTGTAAAATGTACTGAACCAATATTATCAGGAACAATTACTTCATGCTGCTGATCTAACAGTTAAGAACTCAGTGTTTTTTTTTAAAGGAACATGAAAGTCAAAATTAAATTGTCATGGTCCAGATAGAGCATGTCATTTTAAGAGACTATTCAATTTATGTTTAGTATTACATTTACTTTGTTAACTTAGTATACAGTGTTGACAAGCCCACTTAAGTAGGCTCAGGAGCAAGAAATGCACTGCTGGGAGCTAGCCGGTATTGGTTGCTACACACAAATGTGTCTTGCCAATCACTCATCATATCTTCAGCTAGCTCATTAAGTTAATGAGTCTGATTAAGCTCACCTGGAGTGTGCTGAGGCTAGAAAGGTCTTGTTAAGTGAGTAATGAGGGAGATGTGTGTCACTGTGGTAAAGTAATGTGCTGGATAGCAATATACTAGAATGAACCAGTGTTAAACAGAATGTTGTTATTTTCCTGGATATATGCTGAAAACTTGTTGTTTGAATTGCTAAACTTCTACTGTGAACAACAAATAAACAGGCCTTTTAAAACTCTGCGTGATGACAAGGTGTTAGGTGTCATCATCTGGGGGGAAAAGATTTTGGAGCTCATCGTGCCTCCCCAAGCACTTATCCCAAATCCCTGGTGGCCCTGTGGATCGGCATCGCAGAGGAAATCTAAGGATGCTGGTAACTTCACTACACCCATGCGTGGTGACAACTTCAGGACCGGAAACCCCCCAAGACCCACCATTTTAAATGGTGAGTCTTGTGGATATTATGTTAAAGCGCACATATATAAAAAATAAAAAAACCCACACTTCACAACACTTTTTGCAGGCTGGGTGTCTGTAGGCACTTATAACAGGTAATCAAAAAGGCCTAGAGAACCCTATGACCCCTTGTTTGGTAAAGGTATAAAAAGATGACCAAGTAGGTGCCTTGTTCAAAGGAAGCTTAATTTATAAAAACCCAAGAAGTGGCAACTACTCTGGTAGAATGAGCAGTAATTCATTCAGGGAGAGACTTCCTCGCAACTAGGTATGCTACGTGAATCAAATCTTTAAGCCACGCTGCCAAGGCGATTGCAGTAGCTTTGCAGGGGACTTGAGAAATGGATAACAAAGAAGAAGAAATTCTGAATTCTTTAGTGGCTAGAAGATAAAAGTTCAAGGCCCAAACTACGTCTAAGAAGAAGTGATCTCTCTTTAACGTTTTGGTTTTTTTTGGCACCGGATTAAGAAATAGAACTAAAATTTCCTAATTGATTTTTTCAGAAGAAACAACTTTAGGAAGGAAAGTTCATTCATAAAATTGCTTTATCCTAATAAACAAATGATGTAAGGAAAATCACAAGATCACTCTTGCTCTTCTGGAGTGGAAATGGCTAAGATACACTTTCAAGACAATAGTTGAATGTCCAGACTATGCATAGGTTTAAACAGCTGAGTTTGAAGAAACCCTGCATGCTGGTGTCTGCCAAAAATACTACCCAAATCAGATGGAGGAAAGAGGTTTCCTAAATCAAGATTGGTGAGTATGCCACTAAGATAGAGAATGACTTGTCTTGAAGTCTAAAGAGATCTTCTGAGACAGACTGTTGAAAACTCTATTTCACTGTTGCAACATTTGAAGCTGCAAAGAATGTAATCTGGTAAAAGGAACGTCATTAGAAGCCACTACCAACTACTTCCATGCATTGAAGCAGTTTAGGAAGAAGAGTTTGGAGGAGAAGAGTACAGGCCTTCTGCAATTTGAGTTTTTGAGCATCTGTGAGAGATAGAGGCCCATTTATCAAGCTCCGTATAGAGCTTGTGGGCCCGTGTTTCTGGTGAGTCTTCAGACTCGCCAGAAACAGTAGTTATGAAGCAGCGGTCTAAAGACCGCTGCTCTATAACCCTGTCCACCTGCCCTGAGCAGGCAGACAGGAATCGCCACAATTCACCCCGATCAAGTACGATTGGGTTGATTGACACCTCCCTGCTGGCGGCCCATTGGCCACGAGTCTGCAGGGGGCGGCGTTGCACCAGCAGCTCTTGTGAGCTGCTGTTGCAATGCTGAATACGGAGAGCGTATTGCTCTCTGCACTCAGCGAGGTCTTGCGGACCTGATCCGCACTGTCGGATCAGGTTCGCACGATCTTTGATACATAGGCCTCATAATCTCATTGTTACAGAGTTTTTGATGACGCCCAGAAAGGCATCTCTGGTATGTGGAGGTAGAGAGCTTTTCAGGAGGCTGGTTATCCAACCATGGGAATTAAGGAAATGAAGAAACTATAAAGTGCACAAAAGTGCCTAAAACTGTATGTAGTGTTATCTGGTGGTGTATGTAACTATGTCAGTATGAAAACCACAGCAGCACAAGGTATTTCAATAATCCATTATTCTTCATTTATTGCATTCAGATGCCGTACAATCAGCAACAACGTTTCGGGTTTTACTCCTTAAAGTGATAGTAAATTCAAAAGATTCACTATTTACCATTCAATGTAAAACAAAAAATAAATATGAGTTTCATTGATCAAAACACACAATTTTTACACTTACTTGATTCATTTATATGCAACAGCTAGTATTCTATGGTATCCTCCATCAGCCCTGACACAAAGATCTTTTTTTTCTTTATGATGATTTTTGCGTTTATTCCTTTACGCATGTGTTAGCGACGTCATGCTGCTACTCTGCATTCATGACCAACATGCGCATTACAATTTTGAAGACCCAGCTGCCCACAGTTCATGGAATCTGGATGAATTGTGGAAAGGTCATCATCGCGTCATGAATAATTAGAGAGCGGGTGGGATCGTTATCTAAATAACAGTGTGAATAAAAGGAAGTAGATGATGGCGGAGCATAAGAATAAAGCAACGGATCAGTAAGATTAGAATTCATTCATCAAATAGATTCTAATTTACCAAAAACGTTAGCGACTAATACTAACATATAACGTTTTACAAGTTTAGATGGTCTAAAATAGTATAAATTACCATCATTTTAATCATTCAACATGATTAAGGGGTAAAACCTGAAATGTTGTTTCTGTTTGCACTGCATCTGAATGCAATAAATGAAGAATACAAGATTATTGAAATTCCTTGTGCTGCTTTGGTTTTTGTACTGATGAAGTGACTGGATGTTGGCACTCGCAGCTTGCACAGAATATTGGTGAATGTGCTGGATTGTACTACTTCTACAGTATGTAACTATGTCCCCAGACTATGGGAACCATGTGCAAATGTTCATGTTAATAGCGTGCGGGCTATGTGAGTGCAAGTACCTAGTTATCTGTCGGCACTCACTCTACCATGCTTATGAAGTTGTAGAGAACCTGTTTCCAGTATATATAAAAGAGTTATTTTTAAATAAGATACTATTTTTCAAATGTTTATATTGGTTTTGATACTAACAGGAAATACAGGTTTGTGTACAAGTGGTCTGTAAGATAAAAGCTCAAGTTCAAAGTTCACACAGCTTTACTGATGAACAATAATGCCACAAACTTTTTAATTATATGACTATGAATTCTAGTAACATGTTTTTGTCAAATGAGGGAATCTTGTCATAAAACATTATAAATACTATAAAAAAATATAATTACAATAGGCCACATTTAACTCCAGACATATCCAGGTCATTCTGTCAGCATATGTATGGGAAGGAAAATTTTGCTAGGTGTTAACTGGAGAGAAATATAAGTAATCTGTGTGAAGCAAAAGTTAAGCAATGTAACCATAACATAGTCAGCAGAAATAAAGAGAAAGTGGACTGAGATGCACTTTCTGATATATAATCTATGATAAAAAAAAAGTTTTAGACTCAGCACAATGGTCTACCTACTTGGGATCGCCCAGTTTTAACCATGAAACTTTATTGTGTGCACAAAACGATCCTAACGAAGTCAAACACCGTGTCTCAGCTGCAGTCCCATCAGAACTAATTACTTAAACAAGGAAAGGTTTACATGGGAAGCTTTCCTGACACGTGCTCTGCACAGAATAAACTATAGCATACCACCATAGCCTAACAACACCACAATCACTCTATCTCCCATAGCCAGCAGAAGTCACCACATGGCAACTTCTAACCCTCCCCAAGATATAACCTCTAGCTAATTATTAGGTTTGCAAGCTCTTCTATATAAAATGCTAGTCAACCAGCAGGTGACTGGGACAAAGAGATAGGGGATACCATACCAGACCTCTGATCAGCAGTACAGCTCAGTAGCTCATCATCTATATGCCAAAATCAGGTCTCAGATCACAATCATCAGTTAAGTATCCTGTATTATTACAAATGTTTACTAGACAGTCAACTGAAATATTGGACAGTCCAGTTAAACTTGGCAACCCGATTTCTTGAGGGTAATATGCAGTTTCATTTATACAGGTTAACAGCATAATTCTAAATGAGCTGCTGAGCAGATTAAAGGGACAATTAAGTCAACATTAAACTTAAATTGATTAGCTAGAGCGTGAAACTTTCTAATTTACTTTTATTATCATTGTTACTATGCTCTATCTGAATCATGAAAGTTGTTTAAAGTTTGGCTTTACTGTCCCTTTAACTGTGCTTGGAAACAAATTATTACTCAGTAGGAAAATTCTTACTTATAAGTCATCAAATGTGTTCCTGTGAGAGTTGCCGTTCTCAGTCAGTCAGCAGTAAAGTCCCAGGACTCCGCTGTACAAAATGATGTGCTTCCTGTCAGTTTCACTGTAATTTTAAACAGCTTTACTTAACTTTTTTCATGCAAAATATATTTGAAGCATGTTTAAATTCTAGTCTTTTCTATACTTAATAGGAAAAATGTAAGGCCTACGTCCCTTTTAATTAATATTCTAAAATGAGATACATGACTGCACCTGTTTTCAGGTATTTAGAGTTTATTGCATTTTATTACTATAATAAAATAATTTTTGCCATTCCTGGAGCTATTCAACAGGTTATTTCGAATGTGACTCTGGTACTAGCTGTATTTTATAAAATTTCTGTAATTACAGGGACAAATTAATAAAGTTATATCTTTGTTGTAAGTGTATTTGTTGATTGTTACTAGGTGGAGTTATTGTGAAATATTGGCATACACTGAACAGCAGGCCCTGGTGAACTTTGGCCAAAGTCAAGATAGCAAGACTGGAAGTCTCAAAACAAATTCAGAGCTTCTGATACCTATGGTTCATCTGCAATGCAACAAGATTTTTTTTTTTTTACTTTATAGTTTTCTAGTAAAGAAGACCAAGCTCAGTCTATAAACAACTATTGAGAAGGGTAGGGAAAAATATAGTGAGAGTGGGTAAGATTTGTGATTTTCTTTAAGGAAATAGTTTACCAACAATAAATAAGTATTTAAAGGGACAGTAAAGTCAAAATTACACTTTCATGATTCAAACAGAGCATGTAATATTAAACAACTTTCCAATTTACTTCCATTATAAAATTTGTTTTGTTTTATTGGAATACTTTGTTGAAGAATAAACCTAGGGAGTCTCATACGACTCCAGGAGACAGACAAATACAGGGGGAATTGAGGGCCCTATTCCCGTGGGAACTTACAATCTCGATAGGTAGGAGGATGGGAAACAGGAGGTGGGGACTGCAAAGGTGAAAATGATATTAGTGAGGAGATAGATGAGGGCAACTGTTAGGTAAGTGAAATTAATTTGTTACTGAGTCGGGTGATAACCTTCCCTGAACAAAAATGTCTTTATGGAATGTTTAAAGGAGGAGAGGTTAGGGGAAAGTCTGACAGCTTGAGGAAGTGCGTTCCAGAGGGTTGGTGCTGCATGAGAGAAGTCCTGTAGTCTAGCCTGAGAGGAGGTGATGGTAGAGGACGCAAGGAGCAGGTCATTGTTGGATCTTAGGGGGCGGGCTGGAGTATATTTGTTGATGAGTGAGGACAAGTAGGGTGGGGCAGCATTGGTCAGGGCTTTGTAGGTCAGGGTGAGAATTTTTAATTTAACTCTGCTGTGAATGGGGAGCCAGTAAAGGGACTCACAGAGAGGTGCAGCAGAAACAGAGCATCAATAGAAGAGGATTAGCCTGGCAGATGCATTTAGGATGGATTGAAGTGGAGAGGCGGGAGAGAAGGAGGCCAATTAGTAGGTTATTACAGAAGTCAAGTCAAGAGTGGATTAGCTGTTTAGTAGTTTCAGCGCTCAGAAACGGACACATTTTTGAGATATTGCATAGGTGGTTGCGGAAGGATGAATAGATCAATTGGATGAGGGGAATGAAGGACAGATTTGAGCCAAGTGTGACTCCAAGGCAGCAGACTTGGGGTGATGGGGAGATAGTTGTGCCGCCAACAGTGATAGAAAAATTAGAAACTGGAGTAGAGTTAGAGGGGGGGGGGGATTAGAAGTAGTTCTGTCTTGGACATGTTAACTTTTAGGTGGTGAGAGACCATCCTGGATGAAACGCCAGATAAGCAGTCTTGATGTGATAATTGACAGGAGGAGAGAGTGCAGGGGTGGATAGATCTGGGTATCATCAGCATATAGGTGATAGTTGAAGCCATAGCTGTTGATAAGTTTACCCAGTGAATAAATGTAAATAGAGAAGTGTAGAGGACTCAGGACAGAGCCTTGAGGTACTCCAACAGAGTCAATAGAGAGGAGGAGTCACCAGCAAAAGAGACGGAGAAGGATCTGTTAGAGATTTAAGAGTGAATCCAGGAGAGGGCAGTGTCACAGAGCCAAAAAGAGCTGAGAGTCCGTAGGAGGAGGGGATGGTCTACAGTGTCAAAGGCAGCAAAGAGGATAAGTAAAATGAGTATTGAGTAGTAGCATTTGTTTTTAGCAGAAAGGAGATCATTAGTAACCTTGGTGAGGGCAGTCTCAGTTAAGTGTTGGGGACGGAAGCCAGATTGCAGAGGGTCGAGCAATGAGTTGGAGGACAGGAAGTGGATTAGGAGATCAAAAACTAGTTTTTCAAGGATTTTTGAAGCTAGCGGAAGCAGTGATATTGGGCGGTAGTTTGCAGGAGAGTTAGGGTCAAGGGAGGGTTTTTTGAGGAATGAACTGGTAGAAAGGGATAGGTTGAATATGTTAGTAAGAGCTGGAGTGAGGGTGGGAGACAGAGAAGGTATTAGATGTGAAGGAATAGGGTCAAGTGGGCAGGTAGTGAAGTGTGAGGAAGACAACAGGGAACCTACTTTACTCTCAGTTTGTGGGAGGAGGGTGCAGAGAGTGTCAGAGAAGGTGACTGGGAGCGAAGTTGGGAGATTGCAGGCGTTGGGATGTTTCTTCGGATGGTAAGTGTTTAATTGAAAAAGTAGTCAGCCAGGTCTTGAGCACTGAATGCAGATGAGGGGGGTGGTGCAGGTGGGTAGAGGAGAGAGTTGAAAATAGAGAAGAGTCTTTTAGGGTTTGAGGAGTGAGTGAATATAAGAGAAAAGAAGTAGGTTTGCTTAGCTAAGTGAAGGGCAGAGGTGTAAGAGTAAAGAATGAACTTATAGTGCATGCAATCAGGTTCAGAGCAGGATTTCCTCCAGGCACGTTCAGCAGTGCGGCAGCATTTTTGTAGGTGGCGTGTTTGCTGGGAGTGCCAGGGCTGGAGGTGACGACGTGGGACTTTGCAAATTTGGGGAGGAGCGAAAGTCTCAAGTGCAGAAGAGAGAGTATTGTTAAAGTAGGTTGTAGCAAGGTCAGGGCAGGATATTGCGGAAGTGTGGGGGAAGTGTATTTGAATAAGGTTGGAAAGTTGGGGAGGGTCCACAGTGTGCAGATTTCTACAGGTGGGGGGGGCGAGGGGGAAAAGAAGGTTTAGCCTGTATATTAAGATTAAAGGTGAGCAGATCGTGGTCTGGGAAATGGGCGACAGGCAACATCAGAGAGAGAAGAGGTAGGAGAATACCAGATCAATAGAGTGTCCAACACGGTGGGTAGGGAATAGGGTGGCTTGTGAGAGGCCGAAGGAGTTAGTGAATGAAAGAAGTTTAGAGGCAGCAGGGGCAGATGGGTTGTCAATGGGGATGTTGAAGTCCCACAGAATTAGAGTAGGTGTATTTGTAGAGAGAAAGTAAGGAAGCCAGGCAGAAAAGTTGTCAAGGAATTGGGAGGTTGGTCCAGGGGGGCGATAGATAACTGCCACTCTTAGAGAGAGGGGGGAGAACAGGTGAATGCAGTTGACTTCAAAGGAAGAAAAGGTACTGATAGGAGCAGGAGGGGGAGAGTAAGCTTCCAACACCGCCACCATGTCTCTCACCTGGCCTAGGTGTGTGGCTTAAGACCACCATGTGTGAGAGCAGCAATGGAAGCAGTGTCACAGTAAGATAACCCGTTTAGTTTAGGCTAGGTTTTTTTTTTTGGGGGGGGGGCTTTTTTATTTTGATAGGGCTCTTAGATTAGGTTTAATTAGTTTAAATATCTTGTAATTTGTTTTTTATTTTCTGTAATTTAGTGTTTGTTTGTTTTTTGTAATTAAGCTAATTGTATTTAATTTATTTAATTGTATTTCATTTAGGTAAGTTATTTACTTGTAGTGTAGTATTAGGTGTTAGTGTAACTTAGGTTAGGTTTTATTTTACAGGTAAATTTGTATTTATTTTAGCTAGGTAGTTATTAAATAGTTAATAACTATTTAATAACTATTCTACCTAGTTAAAATAAATACAAACTTGCCTGTAAAATAAAAATAGACCCTAAGCTAGCTACAATGTAACTATTAGTTATATTGTAGCTAGCTTAGGGTTTATTTTATAGGTAAGTATTTAGTTTTAAATAGGAATTATTTAGTTATTACATTATTTTAATTATATTTAAGTTAGGGGGTGTTAGGTTTAGACTTAGGTTTAAAGGGTTAATAAAATTAGAATAGTGGCGGCGACGTTGGGGGTGGCAGATTAGGGGTTAATAAGTATAATGTAGGTGGCAGCGATGTTAGGGGCAGCATATTAGGGGTTAATAATATTTAACTAGTGTTTGCGAGGCGGGAGTATGACGGTTTAGGGGTTAATATGTTTATTCTAGTGGGGGCGATGTCCGGAGCGGCAGATTAGGGGTTAATAATTTTATTTAAGTGTTTGCGATGTGGGAAGGCATCGGTTTAGGGGTTAATAGGTAGTTTATGGATGTTAGTGTACTTTTTAGCACTTTAGTTGTGAGTTTCATGCTACACCGTTGTAGTGTAAAACTCATAACTACTGACTTTAAAATGCGTTAGGCATCTTGGCGGTAGAGGGTGTACCGCTCACTTTTTGGCCTCCCAGGACAAACTCAAAATACCGGCGCTATGGAAGTCCCATAGAAAAAAGCTTTACAAAATTTATGTAAGTTGGTTTGCGGTAAGGCTAAAAAAGTGTGCGGTACACCTATACCTGCAAGACTCGTAATAGCAGCGGGCGTAAAAAAAGCAGTGTTAGGACCTGTTAACGCTGCTTTTTTACCTTAACGCACAACTCGTAATCTAGCCATTTATTTTTTAATAAAATACACTACACAGTATTTTGAGGGAATTTGGGGCACATATATAAAATTAACCTGAGATCTGATCTCTGGTTAATTTTATAAGCGCTAATTGTTATCACGCGCTCGTGGTAGCAATAACCAGCCACTTGTAATGGCTGATTAGTTATCGTGCACCCCGAAAACTGGAAAATCTGCCCATTTACGGGAGCGTAATAAATAAGTGCTCCACTTGTAATCTGGCCCTTAATCAATTATTAATTGAGAAAGCCTTGTTTCTCAGTAGATTAATTTCCAAAACAAGAATATGGCCACAACGTCTCTTATCTTCTACATATACATGTAAATTTCTATCCCGCCCACTAATGATGGGCTATACAATAGCAATGAATATAGGTTTCATGAAACTAGAAAAGATATTAATATTATATTTGCTATTATTTATATAGCACTTTTCTGCTCACATCTAAAATGGTGTCTGTCTGTGGCACATGCACAACATAATAGAATTATTACAAATTGTCTAGGAATACTCGTAAACATGTGTAAAAGGACAGTTTTTCTCTTTACCTACACCATTTGGTTTTTTAATTCAACGGGGGTAAATTTATTAAAGTGCGGACGGACATGATACGATGTAGCGTATCATGTCCGCCGCACATCAATAAATGCCGACAGCATGCGCTGTCAGCATATTTTATTGCATCAGCAGTTCTTGTGAACTGCTGGTACAATGCTGCCCCCTGCAGATTCGCGGTCAATCGGCTGCTAGCAGGGGGTGTCAATCAACCCGATCGTATTCGATCGGGTTGATTTCTGTCCACCGCCTCTGAGCAGGCGGACAGGTTATGACCGCTGCTTCATAAATTCTGTTTCCGGCGAGCCTGAAGGGGGCATCAAGCTCCATACGAAGCTTGATAAATTGACCCCAATGTGTCTATTTTGTTCTCAATCTTTAGTCGATAACTCGTAGTTGGGAGGATTGTAGGATTGGGGTATGACCCACCCGCCCACAAAAAATAAAAACCTGAGAAGATGATATTTCATATAGTTTTTCATACATTAAAAAAATATATAAAGTTAAGAAGCTATGCACTTTTTTTCATATAGCCTAAGAAACAACCCAGTTTATAATATTTTTGTGAAGAAGTTCCATGGAAAGAAAATTAATGGATTTAACTTGCGTATGTAAATACACAACAACTATGAATATGAAAATTCATAATTTCTATGCCATTCTCACGTTTCGTGCTTCATTCAGAGTGTTTTTTTCAATTGATCCCATCTGTATACCAAAAGGACTGCTGGTTTTTGATAGCTTCATTTATTTTAGTTTCGTTTTGAGTACTCAAATTGAACATTTCATCTGCACCAGTGACCTGAACTATGTGCACAGCACATTGTGTGATATGAATGATTGTCACATCTTCTGATTAGATTTGATGCAGATTAAAAACGTTGTCGGGCAACTGCTAGATTTGTCAAGTCAGAAGCTGAACAGTGTATGAAATAAACATTAGTTTTTGTTAGGTGCCAATATTTGTAGACTGAAAAGACCTTGTATAAAATTAATTCTAAAGATCAAATATTAGATATTGAAAAAATAAATGTAAAATGTAAATGTAAAATGTTTTCAGTGTCCCTAACTCATTGGTAACTACCATGTTATAACCTAAGTTTCCTTCTATACTTAGATCAGTTAGGGACACCTATAAAAGGTTTACTAGAGTGTGCATCCAATGACTGTGTGTTAAGTCTGTAGACTGCACTTTTTTAAGGGGAATTGAAAAGACCACAATTTTCTGAATTAAAGTGACATTAAACACTTTGAGTTGGTAATATAAAATGATAAATCGTATATAGAAAAAAAATTCTGCAATAAACTTTCATTATTTATTTTGTCCTCTTTTCCTGTAATGCCATTCTTAAATTGTGAGCATTTCAGTTCCTGCTAGAAATGGAAGTACTGAACACTGTTACATTCCACACAGCCATTGGCTGCACACTCTAGTGACCTATTTATAACTGTCCCTAATTGGCCACAGCAGAGAAGGTAACCTAAGTTACAACATGGCAGCTCCCATTGTTTTATAGACACTAAGGGGCATATTTATTATGCTCCATATGGAGCTTGATGACCCTTGTTTGATGCCTGAAGGCTCGCCGGAAACAGAAGTTAAGAAGCAGCGGTGTAAAGGCCGCTGCTCCATAACTTGTCCGCCTGCTCTGAGGCCGCAGACAGAAATCAACCCAATCGAATACGATCAGGTTTATTGACACCCCTTGCTAGAGGCTGATTGGCAGAGAATCTACAGGGGGCCGCATTGCACCAGCACGTCACAAGAACTAGTGTATCGATGTAGCGTATCATGTCCGCCGCGCATCGATAAATGCCGACAGCATACGCTGCCCGCATTTATCATTGCACCATGATAAATGATAAATGCGGGTAGCGTATGCTGTCGGCATTTATCGATGCGCGGCGGACATGATACGCTACATCGAATCATGTCCGCTCGCACAATAATAAATAAACCTCTAAAACGTTACACTTATTTTGCCAATATTTAAACAGCTAATGAAACTTTTAAAAATACATCTACATGTTATTCTCACACTTATCTTTTCTTCGAATGCATCACTCTAACATTTATTTAGTGTTTAATGTCCCTTTAAAGGGACAGTGAAGTCAAAATTAAATGTTTTATGATTCAGATAGAGCATGCAATTTAAAACAACTTTCCAATTTTATTTTCAAATTTGCATAATTCTTTTGGTATTCTTTCTTAATGAGTAAACCTAAGTAGACCAATTGGAGACCATATCTTCAGAAGGATATTAACAAACTTGAATCTGTGCAAAGGAGGGCTACCAAAATGGTACATGGTCTAAAAAATAAAACTTACCAGGATAGGCTCAATGACCTAAATATGTATAGCTTAGAGGAGAGAAGGGAAAGAGGTGATATGATAGCAACTTTCAAGTACATTAAAGGGTTTAGTAAAACTGAGGCTGTGGGTATTTTACATAAAATGGAAAATTCAAGAACAAGGGGTCATGAGCTCAAGCTAAAGGGTAGTAGATTCAGAAGTAATTTGAGGAAGCACTTCTTTACAGAAAGAGTGATTGATTTATGGAATAAACTCCCTCAAGAGGAAGTAGCAACAAACACTGTGGGGGACTTTAAAAATGCATGGGACAAGCATAGGGCTATCCTACGAACTAGATAAGTTTATACTGTTAGGTAAGGTCGGGCAGACTTGCTGGGCCTATGGCTCTTATCTGCCGTCAATATCTATGTTTCTATGTTTAAATGCTGACAGCATACGCTGTCTGCATTTAACACTGCACAAGCATTTCTAGTGAAATGCTTGTGCACTGCCGCCCCCTTGCACATTTGCAGCCTGATCGAAATGATTGCTGTCCGCAACGACCACTGCTTCTTAACTTAAGTTTCAGGCTGACCTGAAACTTCGGGGGTAGATTGCAGCATCCGCTGCTTGATAAATCTACCCCAATGGGGCCGAATTATCAAGCTCTAAAGACCGCTGCTCCATAACTTGTCCGCTGCCTCTGAGGCTGCGGTCTTCAATCCGCCGTTCCTATACGATCGGACTGATTGACACCCCTGCTAGAGGCCAATGGCCGTGAATCTGCAGGGGCGACATTGCACAAGCAGTTCACCAGAACTGCTTGTGCAATGATAAATGCCGACAGCGCATGTTGTCGGCATTTATCGATGTGTGGCAGACATGATACACTACATCGTATCATGTCCGTCCGCACTTTAGTTAATCGGCCCCTAGGTGTCAATATTACCACAACATTAGACTCCATATTTAACAACAAATATATACCCCTAAAAGAAAGAATAATAAATGCCTTATCAAGATGGGGAAATAAAAAAATATTATGGTTAGGCCGAATTAATCTAATCAAAATTAATATATTCCCCCGCATATTATATTTTCTACAAACCTTACCAATTCCCCTCCCCAAATCCTACCTTGTGACCCTGCAAAAAGCCCTTAGTAATTTTACATGGAACCGAAAACATCCCAGGATAAATAGGTCCATAATGATGACGCAGAAAACTCAAGGAGGCTTAGGCATGCCTAAGAAACCCCTTATCGTAAGGAGCAAATGTTTGCGCTTCACTCGTATACTGGCCCTTTATATGACAACCCCAAAGGTTATGATGTCCCTTTAATAGCAGTTCTTTAAAATTTAGACAGATTTCAGCTTTTCACAACCTTTTAACCCTTTTTACTGCTATATATAGACAATATCATTAATAATAATAATACAGGGAGTGCAGAATTATTAGGCAAATGAGTATTTTGACCACATCATCCTCTTTATGCATGCTGTCTTACTCCAAGCTGTATAGGCTCGAAAGCCTACTACCAATTAAGCATATTAGGTGATGTGCATCTCTGTAATGAGAAGGGGTGTGGTCTAATGACATCAACACCCTATATCAGGTGTGCATAATTATTAGGCAACTTCCTTTCCTTTGGCAAAATGGGTCAAAAGAAGCACTTGACAGGCTCAGAAAAGTCAAAAATAGTGAGATATCTTGCAGAGGGATGCAGCACTCTTAAAATTGCAAAGCTTCTGAAGCGTGATCATCGAACAATCAAGCGTTTCATTCAAAATAGTCAACAGGGTCGCAAGAAGCGTGTGGAAAAACCAAGGCGCAAAATAACTGCCCATGAACTGAGAAAAGTCAAGCGTGCAGCTGCCAAGATGCCACTTGCCACCAGTTTGGCCATATTTCAGAGCTGCAACATCACTGGAGTGCCCAAAAGCACAAGGTGTGCAATACTCAGAGACATGGCCAAGGTAAGAAAGGCTGAAAGACGACCACCACTGAACAAGACACACAAGCTGAAACGTCAAGACTGGGCCAAGAAATATCTCAAGACTGATTTTTCTAAGGTTTTATGGACTGATGAAATGAGAGTGAGTCTTGATGGGCCAGATGGATGGGCCCGTGGCTGGATTGGTAAAGGGCAGAGAGCTCCAGTCCGACTCAGACGCCAGCAAGGTGGAGGTGGAGTACTGGTTTGGGCTGGTATCATCAAAGATGAGCTTGTGGGGCCTTTCGGGTTGAGGATGGAGTCAAGCTCAACTCCCAGTCCTACTGCCAGTTTCTGGAAGACACCTTCTTCAAGCAGTGGTACAGGAAGAAGTCTGCATCCTTCAAGAAAAACATGATTTTCATGCAGGACAATGCTCCATCACACGCGTCCAAGTACTCCACAGCGTGGCTGGCAAGAAAGGGTATAAAAGAAGAAAATCTAATGACATGGTCTCCTTGTTCACCTGATCTGAACCCCATTGAGAACCTGTGGTCCATCATCAAATGTGAGATTTACAAGGAGGGAAAACAGTACACCTCTCTGAACAGTGTCTGGGAGGCTGTGGTTGCTGCTGCACGCAATGTTGATGGTGAACACATCAAAACACTGACAGGATGGATGGATGGCAGGCTTTTGAGTGTCCTTGCAAAGAAAGGTGGCTATATTGGTCACTGATTTGTTTTTGTTTTGTTTTTGAATGTCAGAAATGTATATTTGTGAATGTTGAGATGTTATATTGGTTACACTGGTAAAAATAAATAATTGAAATGGGTATATATTTGTTTTTTGTTAAGTTGCCTAATAATTATGCACAGTAATAGCCACCTGCACACACAGATATCCCCCTAAAATAGCTATAACTAAAAACAAACTAAAAACTACTTCCAAAACTATTCAGCTTTGATATTAATGAGTTTTTTGGGTTCATTGAGAACATGGTTGTTGTTCAATAATAAAATTAATCCTCAAAAATACAACTTGCCTAATAATTCTGCACTCCCTGTAATTATTATTATTATTATTAATAATATCAAGCAAACTAAATGAACTGGAAATGTATCTTATAATTGCAAGTCATTTTGCTTTATTGAGACTCCTTAAAACAAATTCTAGGTTCTTTGCTTTGTTCAATATTACCCTAGGGAATTCTGTGACTGTATGATTTTTCTTTCAACTGGATTACAATTGTGCTTGTCAAGTATGGTCTTCTCCTGCTTTGCTTGTGACCCTGTGCCAGGTGAAATGTTTCTACTGAGCTGATCAGAGACTCCCCTCAGGAAGAATCAGCCTTTTACAATAACTACTTAATGACTAATAAAAGAACAAATAAAAAGAAAAAAGACAGATATTTCAAATGACAGTGGGAGTGACTTTGATAGGATGCTTTCCCTATAGAGCAATCAGCTGTGGTGTTTTCTCAGACTGGACAGTTATATAACATGAGAAAGGTCTTCTGACTTTCAAAGGCCAGTGATCCATGGTAAGTATTGCCTCAAGGCTGATGAACAATATTTAATCAGATCACTTATTACATTTTGGCTATCTCTCCAGATTTAGGGTGCAGATGTAAAAGAAAAAAAAAATACAGCAATCATCAGGTCATCCAGAAAATTGCAAAAATGCCATGAAAAAAAATGCTTTCATGCAATTTCTTATATGAACAGTTTACTCTTTGTATCCAATGACAGAATATGTTTTGTACAAGATTCTGAATTCAGCTTGACAGACTCACTTAACAGTCCAGCATTTAAAACTTTTGTTTCAAGGTAGAAATAACACAGATGATATATATAAAAAAAAAAGATTAAACTTGTTTTTTACAGTTATTTCATTAAAGCTAATTTTAATATGTAATAAAATGATACTTACAGATTTTTACAGATTGAATATGTCTTTACTATATTCTATTGAAAGAACATAGAGAATACATTTCAGGTTTTAATGTAAATGTAGGCAGTTTGAACAGAAATGCTAAATAAATGCTCCTTTCCATGACAGCCTAGATATGTTCTGGATTGTGCACATGCATGATTGAGCACTATGGCAGTAGTTTTTGCAACAATATAGGTCTAGATTACAAGTGGCGTGCTAAAGTTTGCTCACAAGCGATATAAGAACATTGCGCCCAGCTAACCTGCGCTCATATTACAAGTTCAAAGTAAACACATTCATTTGAGCGCAATTGAATTTAACCTTGTGTAAAGGGTTAGGGATGAAATAAACGTTGCACTAAACACAACATAAATACAGTAAAATATGCTATTACACTCATATAAACAATATCTAATCAAAAATAATCATACAAGTATAAAATATATATATATTCATATTTTTTTTTATAAAGGTTAAAAGGTATATGATATATGGCCATGTATTTGACTGCAAATGTCTATAATATATTTATATGTGTGTCTAAATAAGAATTCTATAGTAATATTTAATATTACTCTATATTATTATATTTACTGTGCATTGACTGTATATATTTAACATTCCAGTGTTCTTGACATACAGGAAAATTTTATTTTTATTATTAAATATATATTTCTTATGTATATACCTATATCTGTACATATTCCTATAGGTAAAGATAAGATAGGTATCTTTGTAAGATATATATATATATATATATCATTTCTAGGATTATTTAGCATTTTTTAGTGAGCAAACTCAACAGGAGTACACTAATTCTTCATGTGCACTAACTCGACATGAGTTATATTAAGGTGCATTATATATTTATTTAATAGAAAATATTGAAATATATTAATAAATAATATAGAGAATTATTATAGATGTACTAAATTCTAAATAATCCATAGAATATATATTTTTTATCTATAATAATTATTAAGCATTATTATATTTAAGATAACTCATTCTCATGTGCGTTAATATAAAATATATATCTATATCTATTGATCTATAGGAATAGAAATATAGGTATATACATATATATGAGCAAAAAAGATGGGTGTAGGGGTGGCGCTGTAAAAACACCCTAAAAATGTATATTCATATGTGACTAGAGTGATGAATATGCTGCCTATGAATATCTATCCAGAGAAAACTGTGCCCCCAGGAACAGTGAACCTGATAGAATATGGTGATTATAGTTATTATTTAGTGTCACTATTAAAAGCTAATATTTAGTTGGATAGCAAATGGTATCTAAAATGAATGTATACAATATACACAATTAACTTAGTCGGAATGCAGTTAACAATATTGTTGTTCTAGCCACATAGCTAGTGTAGTACCCGCTGGATTTTGTGTGACAAATTAAGTGCACAAAGACATATATCAAAATGCAGCCACCTGTATCCAGGAGTGACCTAAATATTAGCAGAAGTCACTACGCTTGATACTTTAAATGTTATGATAGCCTAAGCATACCATGAGTAGTAGTAATAATAATGATAGAAGAGTTTCAATAACAGTCTGAATCACAACAAAAATAGCCCAATAAAGTTCAATACAGTTCAAAGTATAAATCCAATATTGGTGGAAAGCTTCAATAGCTGTAGGTAAATGCAAGTAATGCAAAATGTTTAGGCAAATATAACAATGTATCCACGTTCCACAACGAGCCCGTTGGGAGTATACTTACACTCCGTTACCTCAATCTAATGAGGTAAGTGCCGCGCAGTGTATAGGTAGTTCTCCCTCCCGGTATCTGTGGTATAGTGGAGCGGTGTCCTCTTACGATCCAGAGATCTCTTTAGCACTCTCTCTCGAATTTGGCTCAATCTGTCAGGAGGTATATTTGTTACCTATCCTTCTCTTAGGTTTTTCAATCTGGCAGCGTCTCAGCTCCTCCGTGTATAAAAACTTGAATGCTCTTCAAATGTTTCTGCGTACCTTGATCCAAAACTTAGCTCCGTGTAGTCATCGGCTGAGCTTTCAGAAATGCCGGTTCCTGTGACTTTCCGATCACATGCAGCGTTCTGGCCAATGGCCGCTCTCGAAAAATGGCTATTAGAAGTTAGCCCTAAGGGAGGTATTGTAACAACGGATTAATACTGGTAAGATAGGTAATAGGTTGTTGAACCACAACTGCTGAGATATAAGAGGTTTATATGTTGCAAGGATTGAACCTGATAGTAACAATGATTACTTGTAACATATCTCAGCCTAATGTCACTATCCCTTTAAGAAATCCTTCTCTGACTGCTGCATTTGGGCAGTTTTCACATTCAGCTTGCCTGCCTGCCTCATTAATCATTCATATACATATATATGAATATATATTTAATAATAAAAATTTAATTTTCTTGTATGTGAAGAGCATTGTAATGTAAAATATTAATAACTGCTCTCGGGTTAGCTTGCAAGAGATAAGTGTTAGGTTTTTTCTTCTGCGCTCTCCTTTGAAGTCTATAGGGAGAATAAGTTAACACGGCCATGATATCTTAAGTCCTAAAGCTAGCATGTGTCACTTTCAATTTTTAGTAAAAATGTTATAACAAGATTACTTCTAGTGATGTTTACGTTTTAGCGAAGCGCTAAATATTGCACCACTTGTAATCTAGCACATAATATATACCCCAACCATCCTGCAGGACTGTTATAAGCTGGGAGGTATGTCATGCCCTGCAGTTCCCCGGTGTCCATGTTTTAAGGGACTGAACAAGCACTGCCCGGACACGACCTCAGACCTCTCAGAGATGCCCATGGACCAACTGTTTCCCTGCCTATCTGCAAGTAGCCCTGCCCCTCCCATGAATAGCCATGCCCACAAAGTACTGGTGGGCCATTGCTCACGATCGTTTAACCTCCCACATCCCAGAAATCATATTTCAGATGTTGGGAGGTATGATATATACAGGGAGTGCAGAATTATTAGGCAAATGAGTATTTTGACCACATCATCCTCTTTATGCATGTTGTCTTACTCCAAGCTGTATAGGCTCGAAAGCCTACTACCAATTAAGCATATTAGGTGATGTGCATCTCTGTAATGAGAAGGGGTGTGGTCTAATGACATCAACACCCTATATCAGGTGTGCATAATTATTAGGCAACTTCCTTTCCTTTGGCAAAATGGGTCAAAAGAAGGACTTGACAGGCTCAGAAAAGCAATGTTGATGGTGAACAGATCAAAACACTGACAGAATCCATGGATGGCAGGCTTTTGAGTGTCCTTGCAAAGAAAGGTGGCTATATTGGTCACTGATTTGTTTTTGTTTTATTTTTGAATGTCAGAAATGTATATTTGTGAATGTTGAGATGTTATATTGGTTTCACTGGTAAAAATAAATAATTGAAATGGGTATATATTTGTTTTTTGTTAAGTTGCCTAATAATTATGCACAGTAATAGTCACCTGCACACACAGATATCCCCCTAAAATAGCTATAACTAAAAACAAACTAAAAACTACTTCCAAAACTATTCAGCTTTGATATTAATGAGTTTTTTGGGTTCATTGAGAACATGGTTGTTGTTCAATAATAAAATTAATCCTCAAAAATACAACTTGCCTAATAATTCTGCACTCCCTGTAGGATGTGCATGCTCCTGAGACCATGTTACAAAGTAACATAGTAACATAGAAGATGAGGTTGAAAAAAGACCGAAGTCCGTCAAGTTCTACGTATAAAAATCTAAAATACTTACAAAAAGCTCCAGTTAAGCTTAAAAAATCCCACTAAAATGTGACCCATTTAATACTAGCAATCATATCCATTAATGTTGTTTCGCTGGTCTGAGCACTTGGAATGATGTACTAGATTTGTGAGGTATAACTGGCCCCATATGTGTATGTATGTATATATGTGTATGTGTATATATATATATATATTTATATATATATGTGTGTGTGTGTATATACATATACAGTACACATACATATGTATGTACACACATATACATATATACACAAATTCAAATCCAAACACCCTATCCGTTCAACTCAATGAGGCCAAAAACACCATATCTGACAGTGCGGATCAGGTCCGCAAGACCTCGCTGAATGCGGAGAGCAATACGTTATCCATATTCAGCATTGAATACACACAAGAGCTGCTGGTGCTACGCCGCCCCCTGCAGACTCGTGGCCAATGGGCCACCAGCAGGGGGGTGTCAATCAACCCGATCTTATTCGATCGGGTTGAATTCCGGCGATTCCTGTCTGCCTCATCAGAGCAGGCAGGCAGGGTTATGGAGCAGCGGTCTTTAGACCCCTGCTTCATAACTGCTGTTTCACGGCCCTTCAAGCTCTGTTCAGAGATTTATAGATAGGCCTCATAGTTTTAACATTTTTATTAATAATAAACCCATAATTTATATTTAATATGTGAATATATGTGTGAATTACATAATTTGAATATGTTTTACATGTGTTTGTGTATATGTGTTGTGTTCATGTGCAACACATAACTCACCACTTATATCTTATGAGTGATGTGAGCGTGCCCCGTGCTATCCATTGAAAGTGTAAGGCAAACTAAAAAATTGTCAGCCGTGCTAACATTCTGTGGTAAATCTATTTTACCATTCAGGTGTAATACCATATTAAGGGCTATTTTAGCACAGGGCCATGATATGGATAGCATGGAATATATATTTATTTATATTTATATATGTGTGTATGTGTGTTCTTATATGTTTGTTTTCATATTTCTGGTTTATGTTAAACATGTTATGTAGAGAATTTGTGGTTTGACATTAGAAGCTTCCTCTTGTCATCATGGAATCAAAATGTTGTGGTAGTAAAAAATAAAATCTGTGTTGGACAAGCTGCTATGTTACTGATGCCCACTGCTTTTGAAAGGAATATATTTATAAACAAATACCATATGCTGTCTGCCTATCACCCCTCTGTCTGACTAATTTAAAATGTAAAAAATGCAAATGATCATATCCACGCCTCTGCCAAGCTAGGGGATTTACATTCATTGCTCAGTTTTAATATCTATCGGAAAGCAATGTTTCTTAGCATTTTACCTCTCTTTTCTAACTTTTTGGATTATTCTATATATATGTATATGCAAAGACCCTTCCCTGGCTCTTAAAAAGTGATTGGCTGACTCTTTAATGGAGGACTTGACAAATCCCTTGAGCAAAATAACCAAGACTTCAATTCTGGCAATTATCGTTTTACCTTATCCTACATATATTACAATGTAAATTCTTTCTCTGGCTCCATAAAATTTAGGTGGCTTAATATTCTTGGTGGTTTCCAAGTTCCATATAACTTTGTTAAAGTGAAGGTAAACTTTGATGAATGAAAGCCCGTTTTTAAAAAATACTATTTAAAACAAGGGCACTTTCATTCATCAAGGTTTAGAAAGCAGCTGTTTTGATTAAAAAAACTTACCTTAGTTCTTTTCACAGTCAACGCAGCTTCCCCCACCCGGAGATCCTCTCTTCACACATCATCAATGACTAATCCGGCTTCCTCCAATCACGGCTTTCCCCCCAGGGGAGTCATTGCCTGAGGCCATGCCGTGATTGGAGGAAGCCGGATTAGTCATTGCTGACGTGTGAAGAGAGGATCTCCAGGTGGGGGAAGCTGCTCTGGCTGTGAAAAGAACGAAGGTAAGTTTTTAAACAAAACAGCTGCTTTCTAAACTTTGATGAATGAAAGTGACCCTGTTTTTAATAGTACTTTTAAAAAACGGGCTTTCATTCATCAAAGTTTACCTTCACTGTATCCTCTGCCTTAATATTCTTGCTGGCACCTAAGTTTGTAATGAATTTGTCATCCTTTGTCTTACAGAACCAAAACAAAACTTTTTAGTAGATTTCCCTTCACATATCGTATCTGGTGCTACTGGGTTTGTTAAAGGGATATGAAACGCAAATTTTTTTCGTTAATGATTCAGATAGAGCATGCGATTATAAACAATTTTATAATTTACTTCAATTATCAATTTTCTTTGTTTTCTTGGTACTTTTTGTTGAAAAGCAGTGACGTATGCTTAGGAGCCGGCCCATTTTTGAAGCATTATATGGCAGCAGTTTTGCACGAATGTTATCCATATATGGCAGCAGTATTTACGGCAATGTAGTGCTCCAGATGCCTAGCTAAGTATCTCTTCAACACAGAATACTATGGGAACGAAGAAAATTTGACTATAGAAGTAAATTGTAGAGGTTTTTTTTTTTTTTTTTAAATGGTATGCTCTGTTTGAATCACAACTTTTGGGTTTCATATGCATTAATAAAAACATCTTTATCTTGGAACATCAAGTGCCCAATGATCTAAAGGTCTCTGCTCAGGCAGGAAGATCTAAGAAGTTTTGTCAGTATGATGTGGTCCCTCAAACAATTTTAGAAACACATATTTTACCTTGAGAGGTTTATCTCGCTATGTAGGGTTCTGTATGTGAAGGAGAAACTACTATATTTTAATATAAGGTCTAAAAAAAATCCAAAAGATTTTGTTGTGTTTTCTCTCCATGGCAGTGAGTTTTTGATCACCGTGCCCCATTTATTAATGAGCTAGAAGAAAAAAAACTTCTAATAAAACAGAACACATGTATGGATATATTCTTTAAATGCCCCTTTAATGAAAGAAAAATGTTGAGTTTACTGTCCCTTTAACCGCATAAGGACTTGGAATTTTAGAGGAAAAACTTGCCAAAATTGCCAGATAATATTTTGTATTTTTGCTATCACTCCATTTAAACAAAAATAGAGCCTTGTTGTTTTTTATTTACCTATCAAAACTATATATTTCTTTTAATAGACAACCCATGATATTGATCTGGGCCCATTTTGGTATATTTTAAGCCACCATTTCGCAAAAAAATGCGATCATATTAAACAAATTGTTAACCTTTTAACTGAAATTATTTACACACAACTACTGCAGTCATCAAATAAATGGTTGTAAAAGCTTCTCTGGGATCCTCTTTGTTCAGAAACAGCAGACATGCATGGCTTTGCCATTGTTTTTGGCCATAAGAAGGCAGCAAATAGCAGCTATGCACCACACTTCTGAAATTCCCGGTAGTAAAGGGGTCAATCAGGAAGCTTGTAAGGTTAATTTTAGCTGTAGTGTAGAGATTATCCTCTCACCCCCTGACCCCTACCTGATCCCTCCCAAACAGCTATCCCCCCCCCCCCCCCCCCACACACACACACACACACTGGTTGCCACCATCTTAGGTACTGGCAAATAGTCCGCCAGTATGAAGTTGTAAGGCTTTTTTTTTTAATTAATTAATTTTATTATTTTTTCATCCCCCCCCCCCATTTTCCTCCGACATCACTAATCCCTCTCAAACAGCTCTCTTATGTTCCCCCCTCCTAATGATGTTTGTCATCTTAGGTTCTGCCAGTTGTCTGCCAGTACCCAGTTAACATAATTTTTTTAAAATAAATTTGAGCTTTTCTTACTATTAAAAAGATTGTTTCTGTAATGTAGCGGCCCCCCTCACCCTCCCCACCTCTGTCCAAGCGATCATTCTTTATGGCCCCCTCTCCCCTCTCATAATCCCCTTGCCGTAGTGTAGTGAATCCCTCCCTCCCTCGTAGTAAAAAAATTCTGCAGTGTAGCGATCCCTCCCACCCCCTCTGGGTCGCCCACCCATTTCCCTCCCTTCTGTCTATGTCACTGTCCTGTCTATGTCACTGTCTGTATCAGCGTTCTAGAATCATATGGTAAAGGGAGCACAATTAGCACTCCCTTACCATATGAAGGCTGATACCTTCTGCCTCTGGCTGCAGTCTCCGCTGTCTAAGCTGGCAGACAGAACTGCAGCATGAGGCAGAAGGTCGGCCGTAGGTACTATGTCAACAGGGTATACTAGGCAAAGTACTCTGTGACACAGTACCTACGTGCACTAAAACCAATTAGGCAGTGATCATTATTAAAGGGACAGTAAACACATTTAGATTTCTATATAAAATGTTTATGCATAATGAGACTTCTTGGCTATATATTTTTATTATTTATTTTGTATTCTTTTTTATGTAATTTAGCTCTGAAAATTAAGCAATTTCTAATACTCAGAACTTGATATGCACCCTGCTGAGTTTTCAACGATAACTCTTCTACATATCTGTCCCTATTTGGCTTTAACTGAGAACAACTGCAAATAAATGCATTTTATATTAGCTTTATGACATTGGCTATCTTCTGCTGACTAAAGCCCAGATTAGCTCCACCAAATAAGGCAAATGGTGAGTGGAGTTTGGCTACTGAAAAATAATTGCTTAAAAAAAGGATGTTAATTTATTTTAAAACCATTGACTTGGGTGATATGTTATTCTTTAACTTGCAATTACGCTGTATTTACTGTCCCTTCAATGCTAAATTAATTAGCCAGCATGATTTACTTTTGATTTGATGTGTATATTTTGCCTTAAAGGGATACTAAACCCAATTTTTTTCTTTCATGATTCAGATAGAGCATGCAATTTTAAGCGCTACCGACAGTGTGCGGGCCCAGCAACTCCAGCCCTCAATCAGCCCCAAACCGGAAGTCCGAAATCCGTTAAAGACGCCTAAATAAGACGCTATCTCCTGGAGTGCCATAACTGTTGTAGCAGATGAACCACTCCGTAAAAAAAGTGTTTTAAAGGAATAGGTAGTAGGCACTATACAGAGGTCCAGGGATAGGCAAGGTGTCAGTGACTGGCCCTTTTGCAGTGTCCGCCATCCGTTTTGCCGTGGGGAGGGAGGAGTAGGACAGATGAATGCTGGTCCTGACTCAGGCGGCACCACGTTTTGTGGGGTTGGGGCCGCACCCACGGGACACCACCTAGTACTGGGAAAGTGAGTGAGAGAGAGGGAAGAAGCAAGCTGACTGCAGTGCAGCCTGTGTCCACCACCTGTGAGTCGTGACCCGTCCTGGTTCTTGGATCTGTGCGGCAGCGTGGTGCTGGTGTCTGTGTGTAGAAGACCGTCCCCTATTCTGATAAACCTAAACTAACCAAATAGGTAACTAACCATGATGATCATGCAATTAACATCAAGGTGGGTGAGTTTGGTTAGGAGTTGCAGACTCTCAATACAAAAAAAAAAAAGGAAAGGATAGAATTTTTAAAACTTTTTTTACTAGTATAACACAAGCAGTCTTTATATAAATGTGATTTTAAACTTGTTTGATTAGATGACTAAATGTACTTGTGGAACTAGACCAGCGGAAATCATCAAGCAGCCCATTTGACAGCAAAGTGCCGCTCTCCTGACTTATAGAAACTTAGAATGTGTTGTCAGATAGGAACCATTCGGCCCATCTAGTCTGCCCAATTTTCTGAATACTTTTATTAGTTCCTAGCCTTATCTTATACCTAACATAGCTGTATGCCTATCCCATGCATTATACTCCTTCACTGTCTCTATCACTTCTGCTGGATGGCTATTCCACCATGCACATCCACTACCCTCTCAGTAAAGAGAGTGATTTTTGATGTTTTTAATTTGAAATGTACCTTGGTGTCCTTCACTAAGGTCTGTACTTTGGAAAATGTCTGCCACAGCCTTGGTCCGTGCCTATCCCTGCCGAGGTGTTAGAAAAAGTCCATACTTTTAGTCATAAAAAGTAGCAAAGTTACAAAAAAGCTAAAAATACATTGGACATGAAAAAACTTACAGACATGGAGGTGGGACAGAGACAGGTGTCTGATGCATTTTGCGCCACCTACAGGAGCTTACTCATATGCAATTTTAAGTAACTTTCTAATTTCCTCATATTATCTATTTTTCTTCGTTCTTGCTATCTTTAATTACATTTAGCCACCAATAAGCAAGTGTAACCCAGTCCCCGAATTGGCCTTAAATTTCAATATAGTAAATTCAATTAAAAAATAAAAATGGTAGCATCTTTATTTTTTAATAAAGTAACTGTAAAAAGCAGTTATAAGGGGTTTAAAGTGAGGGGTGTTAGAAAACAAACAGCACTTTACATAGCGTTCTATGGGAACTGTGTCGTAAGACCACTGCTTCTTAACACGTCTGCCACCTCCAAGGTGGGGGACTACAATCATTATTGACACCCTCTGCTAGTGGCCGATTGGCCGCGAATGTGCAGGGGGCAGCATTGCTCAAGCATTTCACCAGAAATGCTTGTGCAATGATAAATGCCTACAGTGTATGCTGTCGGAATTTATCGATGTAGGGCGGAAATGATCCGCTACAGCGTGGGCATGGGAGGACAGAGTATGCAGCTCAAGTTATTTGCCTAGCTGAGTTTATAGTGTGAGAACTAGAGGATGCCTCCCATAATGGTTCAAAAAGAAAAGTCATCAAGTCTTTTATAAAAAAATAAAATAAATCTCATGTAGGCAATAGACCCCATGGCATACGGTATATATACAGTATATACTAGTCGATAAGCCTGCCCAAAGGGCAGTCTAATTTTTGTTTAAGCTACAGATGTAGAAACAACCTATTTTGTAACTCTTCTTTTATATAAATAAGTGAGAAAGCCTGTCCAGAGGGCAGTATTTTGTGGTGACGGAACCACCCTGCCATTTTTGGAAGGGTGTTCTATTGTGGTGATGGAACCACCCTGCATTTTCGGAATCCACCTGGATGCAGCTTACGCTGCATCCAGGTGGATTCAAAAAATGACAGGGTGGTGAAAGAATCCACCTGGATCAGCTTACGCTGCATCCAGGTGGATTCTTTCACCAACCTGACATTTTCGGAAACCACCTGGATGCAGCTTACGCTGCATCCATGTGGAATCAAAAAATGGAAGGGTGGTGGATTCTTTCACCACCCTGTCATTTTCGTAATCCACCTGGATGCAGCGTCCAGGTGGATTCTTTCACCACCCCTTTTGCTCTCTCTCCCACCTTTCTTTTGCTCTCTCTCCCTCCTTTCTTTTGCTCTCTCTCCCCCCCCCCTATTTTGCTCTCTCTCCCCCCTCTTCTCTCTCTTTTCTCTCTCTCTCCCCCTCTCTTTTGCTCTCTCTCCCCTCTCTTTTGCTCTCTCTCCCCTCTCTTTTGCTCTCTCTCCCCTCTCTTTTGCTCTCTCTCCAGCTCTCATTTGCTCTCTCTCTCCCCCTCTCTTTTGCTCTCTCTCTCCCCCTCTCTTTTGCTCGCTCTCCCCCCTCTCTTTTGCACTCTCTTTCCCCCTCTCTTTTGCACTCTCTATCCCCCTCTCTTTCGCTCTCTCCCCCTCTCTTTGCGCTCTCTCTCCCCTCTCTTTTGCTCTTCCCCCCTCTCTTTTGATCTCTCCACCTCTCTTTTGTTCTCTCTCCCCTCTCATTTACTCTCTCTCCCCCCCTCTTTTGCTCTCTCCCTCCCCTCTCATTTGCTCTCTCTCCCCCTCTCTTTTACTCTCTCCCCCCTCTCTTTTTCTCTCTTCCCCCTCTTTTTTGCTCTCTCCTCTCTTTTGCTCTCCCTCCCCCTTCTCTTTTGCTCTCTTCCCCCTCTTTTTTGCTCTCCCCTCTCTTTTGCTCTCCCTCCCCCTTCTCTTTTGCTCTCTCCCCCTTCTCTTTTGCTCTTTCCCCTCTCTTTTGCTCTCTCTCTCTTCCCCTCTCTTTTGCACTCTCTCGCTGCCCCTCTCTTTTGCGCTTTCTCTCCCCCTCTCTTTTGCTCTCTCCCCCCTCTCTTTTGCTCTCTCCCTCCTCTCTTTTGTTCTCTTCCCCCTCTCTTTTGCTCTCTCCCCCCTCTCTTTTGTGCTCTCTCTCACCCTCTCTCTTTTGCTCTTTCCCCCCTCTCTTTTGCTCTCTCCCCCTCTCTCTTTTGCTCTCTCTCCCCTCTCTTTTGCTCTCCCTCTCCCCTCTCATTTGCTCTCTCTCTCTCCTCTCTATTTTGCTCTCCCCTCTCTTTTGCTCTCTCCCCCTTCTCTTTTGCTCTCTCCCCCCTTCTCTTTTGCTCTCTCCCCCCTTCTCTTTTGCTCTCTCACCCTTCTCTTTTGCTCTCTCACCCTTCTCTTTTGCTCTCTCCCCCTTCTCTTTTCTCTCCCCCTTCTCGAGGCGGCTGCACGTGCATCCAACATTCCTTTGAGGATGTGTGTGCAACTGCTGATGGCGACGGACGCTTACAAACACAATTATAGTATATATATATATATATATATACAGTATCTCACAAAAGTGAGTACACCCCTCACATTTTTGTAAATATTTTATTATATCTTTTCATGTGACAACACTTAAGAAATTACACTTTGCTACAATGTAAAGTAGTGAGTGTAAAGCCTGTATAACAGTGTAAATTTGCAGTCCCCTCAAAATAACTCAACACACAGCCATTAATGTCTAAACCGTTGGCAACAAAAGTGAGTGCACCCCTAAGTGGAAATATCCAAATTGGACGCAATTAGCCATTTTCCCTCCCAGGTGTCATGTGACTAATTAGTGTTACAAGGTCTCAGGTGTGAATGTGGAGCAGGTGTGTTAAATTTGGTGTTATCGCTCTCACACTCTCTCATACTGGTCACTAGTAGTTCAACATGGCACCTCATGGCAAAGAACTCTCTGAGGATCTGAAAAAAAGAATTGTTGCTCTACATAAAGATGGCCTAGACTATAAGAAGATTGCTAAGACCCTGAAACTGAGCTGCAGCATGGTGGGCAAAACCATACAGTGGTTTCACAGGACAGGTTCCCCTCAGAACATGCCTTGCCATGGTCGACCAAAGAACTTGAATGCACATGCTTAGCGTCATATCCAGAGGTTGTCTTTGGGAAATAGACGTATGAGTGCTGCCAGCATTGCTGCAGAGGTTGGAGGGGTGGGGGGGGTCAGCCTGTCAGCGCTCAGACCATAAACTGCTCACTGCATCAAATTGGTCTGCATGACTGTCATCCCAGAAGGAAGCCTCTTCTAAAGATGATGCACAAGAAAGCCCGCAAACAGTTTGCTGAAGACAAGCCAACTAAGGACATGGATTACTGGAACCATGTCCTGTGGTCCGATGAGACCAAGATAAACTTGTTTGGTTCAGATGGTGTCAAGCGTGTGTGCCGGCAACCAGGTGAAGCGTACAAAGACAAGTGTGTCTTGCCTACAGTCAAGCATGGTGGTGGGAGTGTCATGGTCTGGGCCTGCATGAGTGCTGTCGGCACTGGGGAGCTACAGTTCTGTGAAATACTGAATCAGAGCATGATCCCCTCCCTTTGGAGACTGGGCAGCAGGGCAGTATTCCAACATGTTAACGACCCCAAACACACCTCCAAGACGACCACTGCCTTGCTAAAGAAGCTGAGGGTAAAGGTGATGGACTGGCCAAGCATGTCTCCAGACCTAAACCCTATTGAGCATCTGTGGGGCATCCTCAAACGGAAGGTGGGGAAGCGCTCTGTGATGTCGTCGATGGAGGAGTGGAAGAGGACTCCAGTGGCAACCTGTGAAGCTCTGGTAAACTCCATGCCCAAGAGGATTAAGGCATTGCTGAAAAATAATGGTGGCCACACAAAATATTGACACTTTGGGCCCAATTTGGACATTTCCACTTAGGGGTGTATTCAATTTTGTTGCCAATGATTTATACATTAATGGCTGTGTGTTGAGTTATTTTGAGGGGACAGCAAATTTATACTGATTGGTGGCTAAATGTAACAAACTAATCAGCAAGCACTACCCAGGTGCTAAACCAAAAATGGGCCGACTCTTAAGTTTACATTTCTGCTTATTCAAATAAAGATAGCAAGAGAACAAAGAAAATTGATAATAGGAGTAAATTAGAAAGTTGCTTAAAATTGCATGCTCTATCTGAATCACGAAAGAAAAAATTTGGGTTCAGTGACCCTTTAAATAAGATTCCTAAAAAGAAAACTATTATTGGTAGTATAAAAATAAATAAGACAGTAGTATCTTTACAAGAAGAGATCTTAAAAAGTTTTACACAATACTATTCCCAAATATACAGATCTCAAGGGATTGATCAGGAAGAAAAAGAAAGGTTTTGGGGAAAAATAAGAGTGCCTCAGATCTCTATAGAGCAACTGGAAGAGCTAAATCACCCAATTGAAAAAGAGGAAATAGAGAATATGATTAAAACCCTTTCTTTAAATAAGGCTGCTGGACCAGATAATTTGCCAAACAAATTTTATAGATTAATGAATACAGAAAAAGTTACGATTTTACAAATGGTATATAATCACTTGTTCTCTACTACCCAAAAACAAAATTTACATTGGTTCCTGGATTCGTTAACTATATTAATCTTAAAACCTGGAAAGGACAAGCAAAATATGGCGTCTTTCAGACCCATATCATTATTAAATTCTGATTTTAAAATTCTAACTAGTATAATTGCAAAGAGGTTAGAAATGGTTACTTCTCTTTTGATACACCCGGATCAATCTGAGTTCATAAATGGTAGATCAGCATTTTATAATATAAGGAGGGTAACTAATGTGATCTCATATACTTGGGCTAAAAAGGATACACTACATAAAAAGGGTCTGGATTTATTGATGTTGAAATTGGACGTTGAAAAGGCTTTTGATTCGGTAGAATGGGACCATCTTTTTACTTCATTAGATAAATTTGGTTTCAAGGGTAATTTTATGGAGTATATGAAAGTTCTTTATTCTTCCCCTAAAACTGCACTCTGTATAAATAGCCTGCAATCAGATTATTTAAAAATGGACAGAGGTACATGGCAGGGCTGTCCCCTCTCACCAATATTATTTTACCTAGCCCTCGTACCATTGATGGTGCAAATTAGGGAGTCAATACAAGGTATCCAAATAGGAGACACGGAAGTAGCAGCATATGCAGACGATATGCTAACATTTCTCAGAGATTCTAAAACACAGATCCCAAAATCTTCCATAATAGAGTCATTTGGAACCTTTTCGGGGTATAAGGTTAATATAAATAAGTCCGAAATATTATGGCTGTTAAAACAAAAAGATTATATTCATAACCCTAGATTTAAGGTAGCGGAGACAAGTATAAAATATTTAGGTATAGTATTTTCACAAATTCCAACCCAGAAGTTATGATTAATACAAGGATATGCAGAGAATGGCAAGAGAAGGGATTTACCCACTTACATCAAATAATTGATGAGGACAAGAAATGCATTCAGAACTTTGACTATTTAAAAAAATGTTTCTATATTTATCTTCGATTGCGGCATTATTGCAATAAGTTAGGAGATATTATTTATAATATAGAAAATTGGAATATACTGAACCCAATTATAAATATATTCACACAAGGGGACACTTCATGCTAAAAGTTATACAAGAATCTTAATGAACAAAAAAGGATGAAGCACATTTACGAATCAATCAATAAATGGCTAAGATTCTTTCCTGACGTGGAGATAACTAAACAAGATATAAGATCAAGTAAGAATAGAGCGATTAACACGACATTACTATCAAGTTGGAGAGAATCTCACTCAAAATTATTGTACCATTCGTATTTAACACCATATCTTATGGCCAAATGGAAAAACTCTCAAAATAATTGTTGTAAAAAATGTAGACACGAAAAAGCGGACATAATACACTGCATATCTCTATGCCCAAAAATAAATAAGTTCTGGCTTAAGATAAGCTACTGGGGTGTATTTTACAACAATGGATATTATATTTTTGGTCAAAGGAGAACAGTATGGAGATACTATATAACATAATTTTAGTAGGGAGAAATATAATACTTAGGGATTGGAAATATAAAAAAAAAAACAAGTATGCAGATACTTTTAAAGACACTGCATCAACAAATGATATATGAACAATATGATACAGATAGACAGTCTGAGAAACAAGTTGCTAAACTTATGAGCAAGTGGGAAAGTTACATAAAATCTTTAGAGATCCTGATACAACAAATGATAATAATAGCTTTTGAGAACTCAATCTATATACTTAAAGAAATGGGGGAGGAGGGTAGGTGGGAGAAGTATTATTGAAGAGATTTTTTTTTCTCTCCCCCCTTATAATTTCACCCCCCCCCCCCAATGATAGACCTATTTAATTAAAAATAAGTTAAGATTTTGGTTATGAATAACATAAGTAATAGATAACGATGTGGATAGCCGAGGATAGGTAGAACGAAAACTTATGAGATTTTAGATGAAGGAAAACTTAGGATAAAATTCATAATAAGTCTGATTAAACACTTAAGAAAGACATATTACATAACTAGAATATGAAAAAGGAAAGGAGAGAGAATGGGTATGGAGCCCAATCTTACGCTAGATTTCAATTAGAAAATGTACTTGAAGTTTGTAAAACTGACTGTATGATGTGTAATACAACAAACCGATTATTTCATGTACTAAATACAGATATCCTCTCAATGAGAAATGTAATATATTTGTTACCATTAATAAAAACTATAAAACCTAAAAAAAAAATAAGATATAAACTCATTGACCATTACATCAATTCATTTCATTACAGTTACTTAAATATGAAAATCAGTTAATTTTTTAGAATTAGATAAGAGAATCTGAAGCTTCTCAATATATATTGAATTCCGAACTCTGAAGGAAATATAACAGAAAATCATCAGTTTTCAGGATTTGCCAAAATTTACTAAAACTCTATAGGGCCTCTCAATGTATAAGGATTATTCTACAAAATAACTATAATCCCATTCTTTATTAAGTCCCAAGGGTACTCTAGTATCCAATTTCCAGATCCAATATTATTCCTTCTTTGAAAGTATCTTATATCTATTGCCACCCCTCAGTGGTTTCCTTGCTATATCAATAACTCTAAAAATAATAATAGTGCCTTGCTATGCTTGGTTTTTTATTGTAATTTTTAATATTCATTTTATGTTCTCCTATCCTTGATCATAGGCATAGTGACGTTTGTCCTACATATTGCTCATGACAAAGCACACACTCCAAGAAATAAATTACAAAGCTTGTGCTACAGTTGGCATAATGCTCAAATTTAAAAATGTCCTTGCTAGCAGTGCTTTTGAAATTCACTCCTGGTAAGATCACTTCGCAAGTGGCACAATTTCTTGACAGACACCTAAAGGTGCCCTTCATGGTCAGCCAATTATCTAATGGCTTCTTAGAAGCACTGTTGATCATACTTGGGGAAAGCCTATTGGCCATAGTTGATGCTATTTTCAAAACAAATTTGATTTTATCAACGACGCTAGATAGCAAATCATCTCCTTTCAGCATAGACAAGTTCTATCTAATAATATTACACAGATCATTATATTGCAATGAAAATTCAGTTTAAAATACAACAGTTTCATTATCAAATATACACCCCTGTTGAGGGCGACTATACAAGTTAATATTTGTTTGTAAGGGACTCCTTTTAACGTCATCCAACGTTTGTTGCAATGTTAATGAATCATATTCCCTAGCACTCAGTCTATTTTCAAGCTTATTGGCCTGAGATTCAAATAACTCATCTGAGTTGGTATTTCTCCTCAGTCTTAAAAACTGGCTTTTTGGCATAGATTTGATCAAGTGCTTGGAATGGCATGACTTCACATGGAGAATTGTGTTATCAAATGTTGTTTTTTCTGTATGTATCTGTGATTGTCATGTTACATTTGACCAAACCAACCAAAACTAAATCCAAAAACTGTGTACTTATACTTTGTATTTCTCCTGTAAATTTCAACCCCTATTTATTTCCATTCACAAAATTCAAAAAATCCTCAAAAACAAAATTGCCCTTAGTCACAAAGATCAAATCATCAATAAACCTCATATATAGGCAATATTATCCAAAAACTGTTTTTTTTTCATTATAGAGACTGCCCAGTTCCCACCACCCCACAAACAAATTAGCGAATGAGGGGGCAAATTTGCCCCCATCGCTGTGCCACAAATTTAAAAGGTAGTACACACCATTAAACATAAAATAATTGTGGGATAGCAGGAACTTGACAGCCTCACAAAAAAAAAAATTGAACTCGTCAGAGTAATTAGTACGATTGTCCAGAAAAAATGCAATTGCCTGAAAACCTAATTGATGAGGAATACACGAATACAGTGAGACAGAGTCTATCACCACCCACCTATTATCCTCTTGCCAATTCATCTCTTAAATGGCCCGAGTCTCTTAAATAACTACTGAGCCCTTGAACCAACGGTTGTAATACTGAATCAACCCATTCAGATAGAGGCTCAAATAATGAACCTATCCCAGAGATGATTGGACGCCCTGGTGGGCTCACTGGGTCTTTGTGCTTTTTCGGTAGGTGGTGAAAGACCGCTGTCACTGGATATTCTGGAATTAGTGATGATGCTTCATCTCTAGTCATAAATCCTAATGCTACTGCATCTTCAAGGAGCTTATCCAATTTCTTACTGAATTCTTTTTCTGGATTACAGGAAAGCTTCCTATAAGTCACACTGTCATTCAGTTGCCTATTGGCTGACTCAATATAATACAGTTTGTTCATTACCACAACATTTCCACCTTTATCAGATGTTCTAATAACAATCTCCTGGTTGTCTTTGAGTTGTTTTACTGCAAGCCTTTGCTTGGATGTTAGGTTGTTATTGAAGCCACTAGCTTTAACTAACTCTATAACCTCTTTTTCCACTTTCTTTTGGAACATATTGAGGTAATTACCCCTAAACTATGTAGGGTAAAAGTCAGACTTCATTTTTCTTGGCTTAGGTATATTTACAGCCCCTGGTTTGAAACCACTCAGATCTAAGTCCCTTAATTACTCCAAGGCACACATATCTGTTAAATCCAAACATGGATTTATATAATTAATTGTTACCTTGGACTTGTTGGTGATTATCATAACCAACAGCATTACTTTAAGATAAATTATCTGTATCCTTTGTTGAATTTAGGGTAGAAAAATACCTCTTAAAGGCTAACGTGCATACAAATTTATTTATAAGAAGGTCTGGCTCACAATCAGCACTCCAACTCATCCCGAAGGTGTTCAATGGAGTTTAGGTTCAAGGCTCTGTGCAGGCTGCTCATTTTCCTCCACACCAAACTCATCAAACCATGTCTTCATGGACCTCGATTTGTGCACAGGGGCAGACTCATGCTGGAACAGAAAAGGACCTTCCTTAAACTTTTGCCACAAAGTAGGAGGTACCCAATTTTTGAAAAAGAGGCCTAGCCTAAACCATGAAAAACAGCCTCTGACAATTATCTCTCCACCACCAAACTATACAGAAGGCACTACGTATTCCTGTAGGTAGCATTTTCCTTGTATCCATTACACCCAGATGTTTCCATCAGACTGCCAGATAGTGAAGTGTGATTCATCCCTCCAGAGAACATGACTCCACTGCTCCAGAGCCCAGTGGTGCCATGCTTTACACCACTCCAGTCAACTCTTGGCATGCGCATGTTGATGTGAAGCTTTTGTACAGCTGCTCAGCCTTGGAAACCCATTTCAAGAAGCACCTACAGCACAGTGCTAATATTGCTTCCAGAGGTAGTTTAGAACTCTGTAGTGAATGGTGCAAAAAATGATAGGTGATTTTTACTCCCTATGCGTTTTAACACTCTGTGGCCACCTCTCTGCGAGTGTGCATGGTCTACTACTTTATGGCTGGGCTGTTGTGGCTCCTAGATGCTTCTTCTTCCCAATATAAGCACTTACGGTTGACCAGAGCAGACCTAGTAGGGCAGAAATTTTACAAAGATGGCTTCCAATGACAGTGCCATGTTTAAAGTCACTTGCTGAGTTCTTCAGTATGAGTCATTGTACTGCCAATGTCTGTCTATGGAGATCTCATATCTATGTGCTGGATTCTGTGCACCAGTTAGCAATGGGTGTGGCTGAAACACCTGAACTCAATAATTGCTAGGCGTGTCCACATACATTTTGCTATGTAGTGTATGTCTTAAAATTTCCACTGTTGGTCTGAAAACTGGCTACTGCAAAGGTTGGCAATTTTATTTAAATTTTAGGACCATAAAGAATATTAAGAAGTCAGCCAAACACTTCTTATGAGCCAAACAATTGTGTTTATAGATGGGGCCCCTGAAGTTCTGGGCACATTTGCAACCACCTTTCCTGCACCATTGCTAATTATACCCATGAATACCCCCTTGGTTGCCATTAACACACAACAACATAAATTACCACTTGGCTGCAAGTAAAAAACACAGGCCTATTATTAATGTCCTGTTAACAAGAACACATCAAACCAAAGTTATGGGTTTGGAGATTCTAGGTGCTAATACACATGAGGAATGTGACTCAAGAAGAAGGAGAAGGAAATCACTGGAGGTACTGTTGTGCAAATGCAGAAAGTGCCACATGGTTAAAAGAACTGTGCACTAAAATGTTCTCTCCGTTAATGTGTTCCCAATGGTCCATTTTACCAGCTGGATTGTATTTATTTGTTTGTAAACAGATAATTTATTTTTAGTTATTTGAAATAGCCACCTTGCCTGTTGAATCCCCACCTATACTAAAAATAGGCATAATATTTTCTGTATAGAAAAGCTATGTAAGCAGGAGACAACAGCACTGATTAATCTCCCAGTGGGGATAGGATGTAGAGAGAAATGTTTTATTTGAAATAGCTGGTTTTGCTAGTTCAACCCCCCAGCCATACTTAGCATTTCAATACCTAACATACACCTAGATTACGAGTTTTGAGCGCTATAGGGAAAGTAAAGAACGCCACAAAAGTTGCGTTATTTAACCCCCTATAGCGCTGTCATTACAAGTTTAAAAAAAACGGCTTGTGCGGGCAAGATGGCTGCATTGAGCTCCATACCGCACACAAAAGCAGCGGTGTTTTGACGTGTTCGTGCATGCTTCCCCCATAGACATCAATGGGGAGAGCCGTCAAAAAATAAAGTCTTACACCTGCGATTGCGGAAACAAAAGCTCCATAACGCAGCCCCATTGATGTCTATGGGGAAAAAGAAAATACAGTTTAAACCTAACACCCTAACATAAACCGTACATCCAAACACCCCTAATCTGCTGCCCCTGACATCGCCACCACCTACATGATCTTATTAACCCCTAATCTGCCGCTCTCGATATCGCCGCCATCTAAATAAAATTATTAACCCCTAATATGCCGCTCCCCAACATCGCCGAAACTATATTAAAGTTATTAACCCCTATTCCGCCGCTCCCAATATCGCTGCCACCTAAATAAAGCTATTAACCCCTAAACCTCTGGCCCCCCACATCACTACCACAAAATAAACCTATAAACCTCTAAACCGCCAGCTCACCACATCGCAACAACCTAAATTAAACTATTAACCCCAACCCTAACGTAACCCTAACGTAACCCTAACACCCCCTAACTTTAACATTATTAAACTAGATCTAAATTAAACTTACAATTATTAACTAAATTAACCTATTAACCCCTAAACCACCAGCCCCCCCACATCGCAACAACCTAAATTAAACTATTAACCCCTAACCCTAAACCTAACCCTAACACCCCCTAACGTTAAAATGATTAAAATAGATCTAAATTAAATTTACAATTATTAACTAAATAATACCTAGTTAAAACTAAATACCTACCTGTGAAATAAAACCTAAGCTAGCTACAATATAACTAAAAGTTACATAGTAGCTAGCTTAGGTTTTATTTTTATTTCACAGGTAAGTTTGTATTTATTTTAACTAGGTAGACTAGTTAGTAAATAGGTATTATTGTTCAAATCAGCCAATAGGATTTAAGCAGCTCTTATTCTATAGACCGTCGACCGTATGAAGAGGATGCTCAGCTCCGGATGTCTTCAGGATGGACCCGCTCCGCGCCTCCGGGATCAAGATAGAAGATGCCGCCTAGATGAAGATTGAAGAGGCCGCCTGGATGAAGACTTCTAGCCGCTTGGATCAGGACGTCGCCACCGGGATGAAGATTGAAGAGGCCGTCTGGATGAAGACTTCTCGCCGCCTGGATCAGGACTTCAACTCCAGGATGAAGATCGTTCAAGCGGGACTTCAAAAACTGTAAGTGGATCGTCAGGGGGTTAGTGTTAGGCTTTTTAAAGGCTTTTTTTGGATGATTTTTTTGTTTAGTTTAGGGTCTGGGCAGTAAAAGAGCAAAATGCCCTTTTAAGGGCAATGCCCATACAAATGCCCTTTTCAGGGCAATGGGTAGCTTAGGTTTTTTTAGAATTAGGTTTTTTATTTTGGGGGGTTGGTTGGGTGTTGAGTTTTACTGTTGGGGGAGTCTTTGTGTTTTTTTTACAGGTAAAGCTGATATCTTTGGGGCAATGCCCCACTAAAGGCCCTTTTAAGGGCCATTGGTAGTTTTTTGTGTGGGGGGGTTATTTTGGGTGGGCATTTTTATTTTGATAGGGCTATTAGATTAGATGTAATTCTTTTTTATTTTGTATAATTTTGTTTTTTATTTTTGTAATTTAGTGTTTGTTATTTTTTGTAACTTAGTATTTTTTATTTTTTGTAATTAAATACTTTGTAAGTAGTGAGTGAGTAGTGTTAGGATTTTTTTAATGTGTAGTTTAGTTTAATTTAATTGGTAGTTAGCTTAATTTTAGTTTAATAATTATATTAGTTTAATTGTTAGTTTAAACTTAGTTTTTTTAATTTGACAGGTAAGTTTTAATTTCATTTAAGCTAGGGAAAGCTAAATTTATGCTTACCTGATAAATTGGTTTCCTCTATGGTAAGACGAGTCCACGGATTCGTCCTTTACTTGTGGGATATTATCCTTCCCTACAGGAAGTGGCAAAGAGCACCACAGCAGAGCTGTCTATATAGCTCCTCCCTTAGCTCCACCCCCCAGTCATTCGACCGAAGGTACAGGAAGAAAAAGGAGAAACTACAAGGTGCAGAGGTGACTGAGTTTAACTCAAATAAATATAATCTGTCTTAAAATGACAGGGCGGGCCATGGACTCGTCTTACCATAGAAGAAATCAATTTATCAGGTAAGCATAAATTTAGTTTTCCTCTATATAGGAAAGACGAGTCCACGGATTCATCCTTTACTTGTGGGATACAATACCAAAGCTACAGGACACGGATGAACGGGAGGGACAAGACAGATGGTTAAACAGAAGGCACCACTGCTTGAAGAACTTTTCTCCCAAAAATAGCCTCCAAAGAAGCAAAGGTATCAAATTTGTAAAATTTGGAAAAGGTATGAAGCAAAGAACAAGTCGCAGCCTTACAAATCTGTTCAACAGAAGCATCATTTTTAAAAGCCCATGTGGAAGCCACCGCTCTAGTAGAGTGAGCTGTAATTCTTTCAGGAGGCTGCTGTCCAGCAGTCTCGTATGCCAAACAGATGATGCTTTTCAGCCAAAAGGCAAGAGAGGTAGCCGTAGCTTTTTGACCTCTACGTCTACCAGAATAGACAACAAACAAAGAAGATGTTTGACGGAAATCTTTGGTCACTTGCAAGTAAAACTTTAAAGCACGAACCACGTCCAAGTTGTGCAACAGATGCTCCTTCTTAGAGGAAGGATTAGGACACAGAGAAGGAACAACAATTTCCTGATCAATATTCTTATTAGTAACAACCTTAGGAAGGAATCCAGGTTTGGTACGCAAAACCACCTTATCAGCATGGAAAACAAGATAAGGCGAGTCGCATTGCAATGCAGATAGTTCAGAAACTCTTCGAGCCGAAGAGATAGCAACTAAAAACAGAACTTTCCAAGATAGAAGCTTAATATCTATGAAATGCATAGGTTCAAATGGAACCCCTTGAAGAACCTTAAGAACTAAATTCAAACTCCATGGCGGAGCAACACAGGCTTGAGTCTAACTAAAGCCTGACAGAACGACTGAATGTCTGGAACGTCTGCCAGATGTTTGTGCAGTAGAATTGATAAAGCAGATATCTGTCCCTTTAAGGAACTAGCTGATAACCCCTTCTCCAATCCTTCTTGGAGAAAGGACAAAATCCTAAGAATCCTGATCTTACTCCATGAGTAGCCTTTGGATTCGCACCAATAAAGATATTTACGCCATATCTTATGATAAATTTTCCTGGTGACAGGCTTTTGAGCCTGAATCAAGGTATCTATGACCAACTCAGAGAACCCCCCTTGGATAAGATCAAGCGTTCCATCTCCAAGCAGTCAGTCGCAGAGAAACAAGATTTGGATGCTGGAACGGACCTTGAATCAGAAGGTCCTGTCTCAGTGGCAGAGTCCATGGTGGAAGAGATGACATGTCCACCAGGTCTGCATACCACGTCCTGCGTGGCCACGCAGGTGCTATCAAAATCACAGAAGCTCTCTCCTGTTTGATTCTGTCTTTTAGCTCTAGGATTACTGCTTACCTTTACCCTCCTGAGTATAATGTCAGTCTTTCTGAAATACACAGTCTCTCCAGAAAAAATATGACTGAACATACCTCATTGCTGCAAAGCATGAAACCGTTCCTCACACTGAAGTTTCCTGTACTCCTCAGCTTCTGTGGGAACAGCAAATGGACCTTAGTTACAAATGCTAAGATCATCATCCTCCAGGCAGCAGTCTTCATCCATCTGCTGCCTGAGAGTAAATAGTACAAACCGGTACCATTTAAAAATAACAAACTCTTGATTGAAGAATTAAAAACTAATATTTTATCAACCCTTTCACTTTACCCTTCCTAGTACTTAGAGTAGGCAAAGAGAATGACTGGGGGGTGGAGCTAAGGGAGGAGCTATATAGAATGCTCTGCTGTGGTGCTCTTTGCCACTTCCTGTAGGGAAGGATAATATCCCACAAGTAAAGGATGAATCCGTGGACTCGTCTTACCTATATAGAAGAAATTGTAATTTTAATATAAAGTTAGGGGGTTGTTAGGTTTAGGGGTAAATTTAGTTTATTTCGATGTAGGGGGCTTTCGGTTTAGGGGTTAATAGTTTAGTATATTTCATTGTGGGGGGCTTACGGTTTAGGGGTTAATAGGTTTAGTATAGTGGTGGCGGTGTAGGGCTTAACAACTTTAGTATAGGGGCGCAATGTGGGTGGAAGGCAAATTAGGGGTTAATAATATTTAAATAGTGTTTGCGATGCGGGAGGGCGGCGGTTTAGGGGTTAATAAGTTTATTGTAGTGGTGACGATGTCGGGAAGCGGCGGAATAGGGGTTAATATTTTTTTTAAGTGCCGGCGATATCGGGAGCGGCAAATTAGGGGTTAATAAATTTATTATAGTATTTGCGATGCGGGAGGGCCTCGGTTTAGGGGTTAATAGGTTGTTTATGGGTGTTAGTGTACTTTTTAACACATTAGTTATGAGTTTTATGTTATAGCTTTGTAGCGTAAAACTCATAACTACTGACTTTAGATGGCGGTACAGATCTTGTCATTTTAGGCTGTAACGCTCGCTTTTTAGCCTCACTGCAAAACTCGTAAAACCGGAGCTATGGGAATCCCATGAAAAAACGTCATTTTTAGGAGTGCGGGACTGACGTTGCGGTATAGGCTAAAAGGCTTGCGGTACACCTATACAGACAAGACTTGTCATGGCTGCGTTAGGGAAAATGATGTGTTATGGGCTACAACGCTGCTATTTGACTCATAATGCAAAACTCATAATCTAGGTGATAGATAACATTAGAATGTGTGCTTTACATGCAGGCTCAGCCCATTGTTGTGGAAATGTCCTAAGAATAACAGGTGATGGGTTTAATGAACAAAACAGCTATTTCAAATGCAAAAATAAACATGAGGGAATAATTTCTCATACATTTAATACTCTGAAGTAGGAACAAGTCATTTGGAACGCATTAAGGAAAATTTTTATAGTACAGTGTCTGTTTAAAATATATGTGGAAACCATTTATCCTAATTTTAGCAAAGACAGCAGTCAGACATATATATCAGGTGATAGTGCTTGAATTAAAGAGAGCAGAGTTGGGGCAGAGGATTGGTATGCAAGGAAAAGCCTGGATCCAGTCGTTGGAAGATGCCAGTACAAGCCAAAATAAAAAGTTGTGATCAATTAATGAGGCTGGGGCAATTTGCCCTACATGAACTCTCACTTTTACTATCCACAGAACCCAGGTTTCTGATATTTCCATGTGACAACTAGAAACAGACAAACAAGGAGCGCAAAAGGAAAAGAGAAAATATCATGGTGCAGTAAATCCAATAAAATGTGATTTATTACATAAAAAAAGGACAAACAAACTCACAGGTATGACCTCAATCAATATGAGGTATAGTATAGGCATTAGTGTAGGATCTCCTACTACACACAAAAGCACTGTTTGTGTCCCACGATCGAGATGTGTCTATGACACCAGACCTCAACTGTATATGGGGGATATTCCAAAGGCAAGTCTACCACTCCAACAGTAGGTCCCTTTTTTCTTGAATGACACGGCCCATGCGTCTCAGTGGGCGTGGCCTTACGCTTTTTGCGGGACTCCTCCCGCTTTTGATATTTCCAGGTTCCCAATTGCCCAATGCAAATACTCTGCCAGTTCTAACACTTGATCACCCACTCACACTGGAATATACATGTCAACAGACAAAAAATAGCATTTAAATGTTTAGCACTATAGCCTTTAAATGTACGGTAAATTAGTATTTCTAAATACTGTGCGTACGATTAGAAAGTGGAGAGCTGACTAAGCACGCAGCAACTTAAGGGTTAACTTTTGTCTGAACTGCTAGGTGTTTTTTGTCTAAGTGTATTAGCTGAAGTTACAGTTAGAGGAGGGTGTTGCAGAGCCTATATACTTCTGCAGACAGGAAGTAGGGTCACTAACCTGTTCTTGTCTTGTAGGTTGTAACAATGGAGAGGTCTTGTCATGCTTCCAAGGCTCTAAGGTAGTTTGTGGACGAACAAGAGGCTCTTACGAAGAAGAAAAGAACTCCAGTAACTGCAATGGGTGATGTTATCCCCCCTTCTCCTTCTGTAACTTCAGCTATGCCCTTTCCCTTTGCCACTTATTCTCTTTTGACTTCTTCTGTTGCTTCCGAAAGCAGCTTCAGCCGACCCTGCAACAAGGCAGGCCCTCAGGCCTACCCCGATAGTGGCGATTCCTGGGTCATCTGGAGTCGGAACGGCGACTGGAGCTGGTGAGTCATTGCCTGCACCACACATTAGGGACGATGATAGTTATTCCATGTGAGATTCTGACAGTTCAACTGGGTTCAAAGATAGGGGACAGCGCAAGCTATTTATATACATTAGGAAAATAGCGGATGTGAAAGGGGCTAGCGCAGTGAGCTCAGTTAATTTAGGGACACCAGTAGGGGGCCAAGGAATAGCAGGGTCAAGCTCACAGTCAGGTAGCCAAGCCAGTTCTGCTAGGTCCCTTGTAGCAAGCACGTCAGACACATACCCATGTATAGTGCACTCGCTGCATTTACACCTTAAGCCGCATATAGCTAGAAGGATTAAAGAAGGGAGGTATGTTCAGTTCTTTCCTGCATTGGGCAGTGGTTCATGAGTCCGGGCTGGCACATGTAGCTCATTATTTAGACGATTTCCTTTTCTTGGGGAGGGCGGGATCCAGAGATTGTGCTAGGCTTCTGGGAACCATGCATCTGTCCTTGCGCTTAGGAGTTCCACTAGCTGCAGAAAAGACAGAAGGGCCATGCACGTGCATTGTATTTTTAGGCATAGAAATTGACACCGTAGCCAAGGAATGCAGATTACAGAACAAAAAGTAGAATCTGCCTTGTCAGCTATCCAGACCATCCTGCATGTGGGCAGGTCTACTCTAAGGGACTTTCAATCTTTGCTAGGCCTATTGAACTTCGCATCCAGGGTGATCCCCATGGGTAAGATATTCAATAGGAGGATAGAAGCAGCAACTAGGGGGCTTAGGTTTTGGGGAAGCCAGGTGTTATTTTTTTGTGTTATTGCAGGAATGGGGCTACCGTGCAAAAGAGTTTGGATTTTGGGACATTCTTATGTCCATTGGGCTGCGCTGCGAGTGGCAACAAGTTCAGGAGGTTTGCAGTTGGGTTTTCCGTCACAGAGACTGTGCAATCGTTAGCTGGGAAGGTGTGGAATGATGTGGTCGGACTTGCCGACTCAAGTGGCAGAGGCCAGAAGAAGGTGGGGCCATCCCCATGTGATGGTTTTACATCTAGAAGGAAATGATGTTGGGACTATGCCCATGGGTGATTTAGCTAGTATCATGTTAGCGGCTATCAGATGGTTGGCAGCGCAGTTTCCCGGGGTTAAGCTTATATGTTCACATATTATTTCCAGAAACGTGTGGAGACACATAAGTTCCCGCAAGGCATGATACAGGGTGAAGAGGAAGCTGAATAGGGACGTAGGTAGGGCAGTGTTAGCTGCAGGAGGAAAGATTATCACCCATGAGAACATGAGGATCGATTGCCCTGGACTCTTCTGCAGGAACGAGGTCCACCTGTCAGATAGAGGTACTGATTTGCTTTTAAAGAATATTCGTTGTTCCCTGGCTTTCTTTTGTGTATTAATGGCGGCAAGAGTCCCTTGTCTTTTTGGGTAGCGGCAGCAGGGTGCGACAAATCTGCGGTAGGCTCAGCCTGGTGGGGTGAAAGAGGAGGGGGACACGTGAGCACATTCAATGTCAGCCACAAGGGCTGATGCTCGGTGGCTCCCTGCATGATCCCTCCTAAAAAGCCCTCCAGGCTAACAAAAACAGAATTTATGTTTACCTGATAAATTACTTTCTCCAACGGTGTGTCCGGTCCACGGCGTCATCCTTACTTGTGGGATATTCTCTTCCCCAACAGGAAATGGCAAAGAGCCCAGCAAAGCTGGTCACATGATCCCTCCTAGGCTCCGCCTACCCCAGTCATTCGACCGACGTTAAGGAGGAATATTTGCATAGGAGAAACCATATGGTACCGTGGTGACTGTAGTTAAAGAAAATAAATTATCAGACCTGATTAAAAAAACCAGGGCGGGCCGTGGACCGGACACACCGTTGGAGAAAGTAATTTATCAGGTAAACATAAATTCTGTTTTCTCCAACATAGGTGTGTCCGGTCCACGGCGTCATCCTTACTTGTGGGAACCAATACCAAAGCTTTAGGACACGGATGAAGGGAGGGAGCAAATCAGGTCACCTAAATGGAAGGCACCACGGCTTGCAAAACCTTTCTCCCAAAAATAGCCTCAGAAGAAGCAAAAGTATCAAACTTGTAAAATTTGGTAAAAGTGTGCAGTGAAGACCAAGTCGCTGCCCTACATATCTGATCAACAGAAGCCTCGTTCTTGAAGGCCCATGTGGAAGCCACAGCCCTAGTGGAATGAGCTGTGATTCTTTCGGGAGGCTGCCGTCCGGCAGTCTCGTAAGCCAATCTGATGATGCTTTTAATCCAAAAAGAGAGAGAGGTAGAAGTTGCTTTTTGACCTCTCCTTTTACCGGAATAAACAACAAACAAGGAAGATGTTTGTCTAAAATCCTTTGTAGCATCTAAATAGAATTTTAGAGCGCGAACAACATCCAAATTGTGCAACAAACGTTCCTTCTTTGAAACTGGTTTTGGACACAGAGAAGGTACGATAATCTCCTGGTTAATGTTTTTGTTAGAAACAACTTTTGGAAGAAAACCAGGTTTAGTACGTAAAACCACCTTATCTGCATGGAACACCAGATAAGGAGGAGAACACTGCAGAGCAGATAATTCTGAAACTCTTCTAGCAGAAGAAATTGCAACTAAAAACAAAACTTTCCAAGATAATAACTTAATATCAACGGAATGTAAGGGTTCAAACGGAACCCCCTGAAGAACTGAAAGAACTAAGTTGAGACTCCAAGGAGGAGTCAAAGGTTTGTAAACAGGCTTAATTCTAACCAGAGCCTGAACAAAGGCTTGAACATCTGGCACAGCTGCCAGCTTTTTGTGAAGTAACACAGACAAGGCAGAAATCTGTCCCTTCAGGGAACTTGCAGATAATCCTTTTTCCAATCCTTCTTGAAGGAAGGATAGAATCTTAGGAATCTTAACCTTGTCCCAAGGGAATCCTTTAGATTCACACCAACAGATATATTTTTTCCAAATTTTGTGGTAAATCTTTCTAGTAACAGGCTTTCTGGCCTGAACAAGAGTATCGATAACAGAATCTGAGAACCCTCGCTTCGATAAGATCAAGCGTTCAATCTCCAAGCAGTCAGCTGGAGTGAAACCAGATTCGGATGTTCGAACGGACCCTGAACAAGAAGGTCTCGTCTCAAAGGTAGCTTCCAAGGTGGAGCCGATGACATATTCACCAGATCTGCATACCAAGTCCTGCGTGGCCACGCAGGAGCTATCAAGATCACCGACGCCCTCTCCTGATTGATCCTGGCTACCAGCCTGGGGATGAGAGGAAACGGCGGGAACACATAAGCTAGTTTGAAGGTCCAAGGTGCTACTAGTGCATCCACTAGAGCCGCCTTGGGATCCCTGGATCTGGACCCGTAGCAAGGAACTTTGAAGTTCTGACGAGAGGCCATCAGATCCATGTCTGGAATGCCCCACAGCTGAGTGACTTGGGCAAAGATTTCCGGATGGAGTTCCCACTCCCCCGGATGCAATGTCTGACGACTCAGAAAATCCGCTTCCCAATTTTCCACTCCTGGGATGTGGATAGCAGACAGGTGGCAGGAGTGAGACTCCGCCCATAGAATGATTTTGGTCACTTCTTCCATCGCTAGGGAACTCCTTGTTCCCCCCTGATGGTTGATGTACGCAACAGTTGTCATGTTGTCTGATTGAAACCGTATGAACTTGGCCCTCGCTAGCTGAGGCCAAGCCTTGAGAGCATTGAATATCGCTCTCAGTTCCAGAATATTTATCGGTAGAAGAGATTCTTCCCGAGACCAAAGACCCTGAGCTTTCAGGGATCCCCAGACCGCGCCCCAGCCCATCAGACTGGCGTCGGTCGTGACAATGACCCACTCTGGTCTGCGGAATGTCATCCCTTGTGACAGGTTGTCCAGGGACAGCCACCAACGGAGTGAGTCTCTGGTCCTCTGATTTACTTGTATCTTCGGAGACAAGTCTGTATAGTCCCCATTCCACTGACTGAGCATGCACAGTTGTAATGGTCTTAGATGAATGCGCGCAAAAGGAACTATGTCCATTGCCGCTACCATCAAACCGATCACTTCCATGCACTGCGCTATGGAAGGAAGAGGAACGGAATGAAGTATCCGACAAGAGTCTAGAAGTTTTGTTTTTCTGGCCTCTGTCAGAAAAATCCTCATTTCTAAGGAGTCTATTATTGTTCCCAAGAAGGGAACCCTTGTTGACGGAGATAGAGAACTCTTTTCCACGTTCACTTTCCATCCGTGAGATCTGAGAAAGGCCAGGACAATGTCCGTGTGAGCCTTTGCTTGAGGAAGGGACGACGCTTGAATCAGAATGTCGTCCAAGTAAGGTACTACAGCAATGCCCCTTGGTCTTAGCACAGCTAGAAGGGACCCTAGTACCTTTGTGAAAATCCTTGGAGCAGTGGCTAATCCGAAAGGAAGCGCCACGAACTGGTAATGCTTGTCCAGGAATGCGAACCTTAGGAACCGATGATGTTCCTTGTGGATAGGAATATGTAGATACGCATCCTTTAAATCCACTGTGGTCATGAATTGACCTTCCTGGATGGAAGGAAGAATAGTTCGAATGGTTTCCATCTTGAACGATGGAACCTTGAGAAACTTGTTTAAGATCTTGAGATCTAAGATTGGTCTGAACGTTCCCTCTTTTTTGGGAACTATGAACAGATTGGAGTAGAACCCCATCCCTTGTTCTCTTAATGGAACAGGATGAATCACTCCCATTTTTAACAGGTCTTCTACACAATGTAAGAATGCCTGTCTTTTTATATGGTCTGAAGACAACTGAGACCTGTGGAACCTCCCCCTTGGGGGAAGCCCCTTGAATTCCAGAAGATAACCTTGGGAGACTATTTCTAGCGCCCAAGGATCCAGAACATCTCTTGCCCAAGCCTGAGCGAAGAGAGAGAGTCTGCCCCCCACCAGATCCGGTCCCGGATCGGGGGCCAACATTTCATGCTGTCTTGGTAGCAGTGGCAGGTTTCTTGGCCTGCTTTCCCTTGTTCCAGCCTTGCATTGGTCTCCAAGCTGGCTTGGCTTGAGAAGTATTACCCTCTTGCTTAGAGGACGTAGCACTTTGGGCTGGTCCGTTTCTACGAAAGGGACGAAAATTAGGTTTATTTTTTGCCTTGAAAGGCCGATCCTGAGGAAGGGCGTGGCCCTTACCCCCAGTGATATCAGAGATAATCTCTTTCAAGTCAGGGCCAAACAGCGTTTTCCCCTTGAAAGGAATGTTAAGTAGCTTGTTCTTGGAAGACGCATCAGCTGACCAAGATTTCAACCAAAGCGCTCTGCGCGCCACAATAGCAAACCCAGAATTCTTAGCCGCTAACCTAGCCAATTGCAAAGTGGCGTCTAGGGTGAAAGAATTAGCCAATTTGAGAGCATTGATTCTGTCCATAATCTCCTCATGAGGAGGAGAATCACTATCGACCGCCTTTATCAGCTCATCGAACCAGAAACATGCGGCCGTAGCTACAGGGACAATGCATGAAATTGGTTGTAGAAGGTAACCCTGCTGAACAAACATCTTTTTAAGTAAACCTTCTAATTTTTTATCCATAGGATCTTTGAAAGCACAACTATCCTCTATGGGTATAGTGGTGCGTTTGTTTAAAGTGGAAACCGCTCCCTCGACCTTGGGGACTGTCTGCCATAAGTCCTTTCTGGGGTCGACCATAGGAAACAATTTTTTAAATATGGGGGAGGGACGAAAGGAATACCGGGCCTTTCCCATTCTTTATTAACAATGTCCGCCACCCGCTTGGGTATAGGAAAAGCTTCTGGGAGCCCCGGGACCTCTAGGAACTTGTCCATTTTACATAGTTTCTCTGGGATGACCAACTTGTCACAATCATCCAGAGTGGATAATACCTCCTTAAGCAGAATGCGGAGATGTTCCAACTTAAATTTAAACGTAATCACATCAGGTTCAGCTTGTTGAGAAATGTTCCCTGAATCAGTAATTTCTCCCTCAGACAAAACCTCCCTGGCCCCATCAGACTGGGTTAGGGGCCCTTCAGAACCATTATTATCAGCGTCGTCATGCTCTTCAGTATCTAAAACAGAGCAGTCGCGCTTACGCTGATAAGTGTTCATTTTGGCTAAAATGTTTTTGACAGAATTATCCATTACAGCCGTTAATTGTTGCATAGTAAGGAGTATTGGCGCGCTAGATGTACTAGGGGCCTCCTGAGTGGGCAAGACTCGTGTAGACGAAGGAGGGAATGATGCAGTACCATGCTTACTCCCCTCACTTGAGGAATCATCTTGGGCATCATTGTCATTGTCACATAAATCACATTTATTTAAATGAATAGGAATTCTGGCTTCCCCACATTCAGAACACAGTCTATCTGGTAGTTCAGACATGTTAAACAGGCATAAACTTGATAACAAAGTACAAAAAACGTTTTAAAATAAAACCGTTACTGTCACTTTAAATTTTAAACTGAACACACTTTATTACTGCAATTGCGAAAAAACATGAAGGAATTGTTCAAAATTCACCAAATTTTCACCACAGTGTCTTAAAGCCTTAAAAGTATTGCACACCAAATTTGGAAGCTTTAACCCTTAAAATAACGGAACCGGAGCCGTTTTTAACTTTAACCCCTTTACAGTCCCTGGTATCTGCTTTGCTGAGACCCAACCAAGCCCAAAGGGGAATACGATACCAAATGACGCCTTCAGAAAGTCTTTTCTAAGTATCAGAGCTCCTCTCACATGCGACTGCAAAAACAAGTGCGCAACACCGGCGCGAAAATGAGGCTCTGCCTATGATTTGGGAAAGCCCCTAAAGAATAAGGTGTCTAAAACAGTGCCTGCCGATATTATTATATCAAAATACCCAGAATAAATGATTCCTCAAGGCTAAATATGTGTTAATAATGAATCGATTTAGCCCAGAAAAAGTCTACAGTCTTAATAAGCCCTTGTGAAGCCCTTATTTACGATCTTAATAAACATGGCTTACCGGATCCCATAGGGAAAATGACAGCTTCCAGCATTACATCGTCTTGTTAGAATGTGTCATACCTCAAGCAGCAAGAGACTGCTCACTGTTCCCCCAACTGAAGTTAATTGCTCTCAACAGTCCTGTGTGGAACAGCCATGGATTTTAGTGACGGTTGCTAAAATCATTTTCCTCATACAAACAGAAATCTTCATCTCTTTTCTGTTTCTGAGTAAATAGTACATACCAGCACTATTTCAAAATAACAAACTCTTGATTGAATAATAAAAACTACAGTTAAACACTAAAAAACTCTAAGCCATCTCCGTGGAGATGTTGCCTGTACAACGGCAAAGAGAATGACTGGGGTAGGCGGAGCCTAGGAGGGATCATGTGACCAGCTTTGCTGGGCTCTTTGCCATTTCCTGTTGGGGAAGAGAATATCCCACAAGTAAGGATGACGCCGTGGACCGGACACACCTATGTTGGAGAAATGGGGGCGCCCCCATTCCTTTAGGGCCGTCACACCCCTTTCTTAGGAGTTGTAGGACAGGGAATATCTTGCCAGCCAACGTTAAGTTATTAAGTTATTTAAGTTAAGATTAAGGGGCCTATTTATTATGTGTCTGTTCGACATGATCTGATCAGAGGATCATGTCCAACAGACATCACTGAATGCGGAGAGCAATTCTTTTGTGAACTGCTGGTGGAACGCCGCCCCCTGCAGATTCACGGCCACTAGCAGGGGGATGTCAATCAACCAGATCATATTGGATCGGGTTGAATTGCGGCAATGTCTCCTCAGAGCAGGCGGACAGGTTATGGAGAAGCAGTCTTTAGACCGCTGCTTCATAACTTCTGTTTCCGACGAGCCTGAAGGCTCGCCAGAAACACAGGCCCTTAAGCTTCATACGGAGGTTGATAAATGGGCCCCTTAGTTATTGTTTTAAATAAATACAACCCTTGTCCCTGGATGAGGAAGGGGTTTTTCTCCCATAACTGGTGTCTGAGTGTTTATTTGGGATTATTGTGTTGTTAAGGGTTTTGTCATCACCTAGTGGGTAAGGTATAGAACGTTTTACCCTTAATATCTTCCCATGTGCACTAACAACACTGGCCTTTTAAGTGTAGGATGCTAATTGCTTTTATTTCATAAATATATGATATATAACACAGAAAACATGAAAAAACAGATAAAGGTTGGTAATCACTGTTATTGGTTTGAACTAATTTATATCATCATAAGTAATCAGCTTTAAATCATATCTTTATTCACAGCTTTTCAATAAGAAAGTAATAGTTATTTGAACAAGCAGAGGCACAGACGTCTGTCTTTGAAGTATTCTCTAAAAATAGCATAATCGTTTGAAAATGCGGCTGCTCAATCATAGAGAGAAAAAGACGCATAGAAAGACATTAGTGTATTGTTAAATATTCATACAGTAGGGTACAACTTAGTGCTGATTTATTTACAGTACCTATCAGAGCATAAGCAGTGCCTAATTTACTGAGAAGAAATGGATTATTAATTTCTGAAAATAACTAAATAAAAAATAAACTACTGGTTAACACATTCACTGTGGAAATTATGAGATTTGTAGTTAGACAACTACGTAAAATAACAAACTACTTGCAATACGCAAAAGTACAATTTTCTGTACTTTATAACAAATTGCTCTGAAAATGAATCAATTAGACGTAACATTAAAGTAAGTTAGGCCACAAAATGATGAATAATACAAGCTCCCTATTCAAAAACCATCATATAATGTGAATGCATTAGCTGGGATGTCTATGATAATAAATACTTCAGCTGTAGACAGATGAGCAAATCATTACATTTGAGCAGCTAATTTAAAAGCATTGTTGTGATCAGTCAGCCATTGGTTTTAGTTCACCATAGTTTACTTGATCGCTTCTATGTTTAATGACTGAACTTCTCATTGCCTTGTCCATTAAAAAAAAAGATTAAAGGGACATGAAACTCAAATTTTTTCTTTCATGATTCAGATAGAGAATACAATTTTAAACAACTTTCAAATTTACTTCTATTATTTAATTTGCTTCCTTCTCTTGTTATCCTTTGCTGAAAGGTTTATCGAGGTAAGCACAGGAGCAGCAAATAACCTAGGTTCTAGCTGCTGATTGGTGGCTGCATATATATTCCGATTGTCATTGGCTCACCCATGTGTTCAGTAAGAAACCAGTAGTGCATTGCTGCTCCTTCAACAAAGCATACCAATAGAATGAAACAAATGAGATAATATAAGTAAATTAGAAAGTTGTTTAAAATGTATTCTCTATCTGAATCATGAAAGAAAATTTAAAGATACTTTTTTGTAGAGAATCATACCTAGGTAGTCTCAGGAGCAGAAATGCACTGCTGGGATCTAGCTGATGATTAGTGACAACACATATGTTTCTTGTCATTGGCTCACCAGATGTGTTCAGTTAGGTCCCAGTAGTGTGTTGCAGAGATTAAACACATAGTTATATACAAAAACAGTACAATAATAAAATGTTCTAATACAGTGGTTTCCACACATTTTCTGTCCACTGCCCCCCTGGTTCCATAGGTTCATCATTAGCTTCTCCTGAGCTTACGTGATAAAAATATTATTCAGAATAGCAGTCCTTGACCCTAATGATTGTATCATCACTATTTAAACGAGTAAGAATTAATTTGTTCAAATTTTAAATGAAACTTGGAGTCCTGCAATTTCCTTTACTTGAGGAGACTGTTATAATGGTGGCCTCATGGGACAGTGCAATTACACAGACCTCAGATGACCGCTTTGTCTCACTGGAAAGGTTACTGCTTAGAGTTTTCCACAAATCTTTACCAAGCCTTTCAGGCGAATACCCTCTGACACTGAAGCTGCCTGAGGGACATGATGGGGCCTATCTATCAAGCTCCGAACTGAGCTTGAAGGCCCGTGTTTCTGGCGAGTCTTCAGACTCGCCAGAAACACAAGTTATGGAGCAGCAGTCTAAAGACCGATGCTCCATAACCCTGTCCGCCTGCTCTGATGAGGTGGACAGGGATCGCCACAATTCAACCCGATCGAATACGATCGGGTTGATTGACACCCCCTGCTGGTGGCCGATTGGCCGCGAGTATGCAGGGGGTGGCATTGCACCAGCAGCTCTTGTGAGCTGCTGGTGCAATGCTGAATACGGAGAGCGTATTGCTCTCCGCATTCAGCGAGGTCTTGCGAACCTGATCCGCACTGTCGGATCAGGTCCGCAAGACCTTTAATAAATTGGCCTCATAGAGTAAGTTCCTCCTGTCTGTAGGAACAGCAACCGCGGCTGATTTCACAGAGGAGCGCCTCACCTATTATAAATGAGGACTGAGCGTTAAAGAATGCCATGCAGATCAGTCTACGCAGCCCACAAGTTACATTGCTTAGCCAGATTTATAATAATTTTTATTCTGACCCTCATCTCACTATAAGACTAGGTTTAGTGCTGTGTATTTGATAGACACAAAATCTACTAAGTCACGCTAGTCATAACCCATATTACTGGGGACTCCCTACAGAGACTATTCTGGTGTAATCAAAATCCACAACATTTTTTCAGAGAGCATGTGTGTCTACAATGGAGATTTCCATGAGAGAACTGTCTTCTGCAAGTACTGTACCAGCAGATTTATCTTACTGCATCCCAGACCACACTAACACGCGTAAGACGGTAGCTTTAAAAGTTGGAGTGGGGTAAAGGGAAAAGTCCTGGGAACTAACAGCTATACTTACTGTGAACACTTATCTTTTAGACAGACTTAAGTAATTTGATATTTTGTTTATATGCTAATCATGCTTTGTTAAAGGGACAGCCTACACCAGAATGTTTATTGTTTTAAAAAATAGATAATCCCTTTATTACCCCATTACCCAGTTTTACATAACCAACACATTCCCGTGATAACATGAATTTTTATTTATTATCTATTGACTTGCATTTTAGCCAATTAGTGCTGTGTTGTGCTGACTCTTGAATAAATCCTCAGACATGAGCACAATGTTATCTATATTGCTCACATGAACTAGCAGTCTGCTGTTGTGAAAAGTAAATAAAAAAGCATGTGATAAGAGGCTGTCTGTAGTGTCTTAGAAACAGGAAGACATTTAGAGGTTTAAATGTTATAAAGTATATTAATATAACAATGTTGATTGTGCAAAGCTGGGGAAAGGGTAGTAAAGGTGTTATCCTAGCCAAGCCCAAATTATCATATATAGACTCAAGTCTACAGACTCCTGATTGCTCATGTTTGGGTCATTTCATATGCATGGGAGGGTCTGATCTTTCTGCTTTTCAGCCCCTTTTAGAGGGTGTCCCAGACTAACCTCACCAACAGTGCTAAACTGGGATCTTCTAAGTAAGTTTTATACTGGATTTTTCGATCAGTATCTATTCTGCCACCAACAACCATGCCGTTCAAAGTCACTTAAATCCCCTTTCTTCCCCCATTCTGATGCTCGGTTTGAACTTCAGCAAGTCGTCTTCACCACGTCTAGATGTCTAAATGCATTGTGTTGCTGCCATGTGATAGGCTGATTAGCAATTTGTGTTACCAAGCAATTGAACAGGTGTACCTAATAAAGTGGCCGGTGAGTGTATATAATCTATTGCAACATTTTAAAACTTTTATCTATCTAATTGAGTGACTTTTATATCAAAAAGCATTTAACTAAGGAGAAAACTTCAGAATATGCTCTAGTATATATAAGTTTCATATAATAAATGGGACCTTTTTTATGATGATGTATTTGAGCAAACAATTTTCAGCTAGGTTACAAGTTTTGCGCTAAACAGGGTGCGAAAACAAACGCCAAAAAGTTGCGTTATTTCACTCTCCATAGCTCTGCCATTACGAGTTATTGAAAAGCCTCCATGTGCGTGCGATATGGTGGTGTTAAGCTCCATACGGCACAAAAGCCAAGGGCTGCATTGACGTGCTTGTGCACGCTTTCCCCCATAGACATCAAAGGGGAGAGAGTGGTAGAAAAAAACCTAACACCTGAAGTGCGGAATGAAAAATCTCCGTAACGCAACCCCATTGATGTCTATGGGGAAAAAAAGTTACGTTTAAACCTAACACCCTAACATTAACCCCAAGTCTAAACACCCCTTATCTGCCGCCCCCGACATCGCTGACACTAATAAAAGTTATTAACCCCTATTTCGCCGATCCCGACATCGCCACTAAATAAACCTATTTACCCCTAACCCTCCGGCCCCCCACATCTCCGCTTCTAAATAAACCTATTAACCCCTAAGCCGCCAGCCCCCTCACATCGCAAAACACTAAATTAAACTATTAACCCCTAAACCTAACACCCCCTAACTTAAAATTAAAATTACAAAATAACTATTTTAAAATAAATAAAAACTTACCTGTGAAATAAAAATAAACGTAACATTAAACTATGAATTAACCTAAAATTACTATTCTAATTAAAAAACACTAAGCTTACAAAAAATAATAAATAAAATTATCAAAAATAAAAACAATTACACCTAATTTAATAGCCCTATAAAAATAAAAGAGCCCCCCAAAATGAAAACACCCCCTAGCCTACAATAAACTACCAACAGCCCTTAACCCCTTAATGACCGGACCATTTTTCAATTTTCTTACCCTTAATGACAATGGCTATTTTTACATTTCTGCAGTGTTTGTGTTTAGCTGTAATTTCCCTCTTACTCATTTACTGTACCCACACATATTATATACCGTTTTTCTCGCCATTAAATGGACTTTCTAAGGATACCATTATTTTCATCATATCTTATAATTTCCTATAAAAAAAATATAAAATATGAGGAAAAAATTGAAAAAAACACACTTTTTCTAACTTTGACCCCCAAAATCTGTTACACATCTACAATCACCAAAAAACACCTATGCTAAATAGTTTCTAAATTTTGTCCTGAGTTTAGAAATACCCAATGTTTACATGTTCTTTACTTTTTTTGCAAGTTATAGGGCCATAAATACAAGTAGCACTTTGCTATTTCCAAACAACTTTTTTTCAAAATTAGCGCTAGTTACATTGGAACCCTGATATCTGTCAGGAATACCTGAATATCCCTTGACATGTATATATTTTTTTTTAGAAGACAACCCAAAGTATTGATCTAGGCCCATTTTGGTATATTTCATGCCACCATTTCACCGCCAAATGTCATCAAATAAAAAAAAAAGTTCACTTTTTCACAAATTTTGTCACAAACTTTAGGTTTCCCACTGAAATTATTTACAAACAGCTTCTGCAATTAAGGCACAAATGGTTGTAAATGCTTCTTTGGGATCCCCTTTGTTCAGAAATAGCAGACTTATATGGCTTTGGGGTTGCTTTTTGGTAAGTAGAAGGCCGCTAAATGCTGCTGCGCACCACACGTAAATTATGCCCAGCAGTTAAGGGGTTAAATTAGGTAGCTTGTAGGGAGCTTGCAGGGTTAATTTTAGCTTTAGGGTAGAGATCAGCCTCCCACCTGACACATCCCACCCCCTGATCCCTCCCAAACAGTTCTCTTCCCTCCCCCACCCCACAATTGTCCCCGCCATCTTAAGTACTGGCAGAAAGTCTGCCAGTACTAAATAAAAGGAGTTTTTCTTTTTTTTAATAAAAAAAAAAAAAATGTTTTAGCTGTGATGGACTCCTGCCTTAGCCCCAACCTCCATGATCCCCCCCCCAGCTCTCTAACCCTCTCCCCTACCTAATTGCCGCCATCTTGGGTACTGGCAGCTGTCTGCCAGTACCCAATTTGCCCCCCAAAAAAGTGTTTTTTTTATTATCTTTTAATACCATTTTAATTTTTTCTGTAGTGTAGCAGCCCCCCACAATACCCCACCCCCCTCCCCCTCCCCGATCCGATATATATTTAATTTTTCCCCCCTCTTCCCACTCATTGGTGTCAGTGTGGGTAGGTAATCGCGCGCGCGCACGCGCACCCCGCGCGCGCGCGCACGCGCATGCGCGCCTCCGCACGCTCCCGGCACCCGGCGTGCACATTGCACTAACAGGAGCCGGATGCCGGGTAGCGATGGGCCGCCCACCCGCCTCCCTGTTGCGCTCCCACCCACCAACGAACCGGCCGCATCGCTACCGGTGCAGAGAGGGCCACAGAGTGGCTCTCTCTGCATCGGATGCTTTCTAAAGGGTATTGCAGGATGCCTCAATATCGAGGCATCACTGCAATACCCTGAGAGCTGCTGGAAGCGATTGCGATCGCTTCCAGCACTCTCTTAGACAAGTGACGTACCAGGTACGTCCATTGTCACTAACTGCAAGTTTTTGCAGGACGTACCTGGTACGTCACTTGTCATTAAGGGGTTAAAGGGACATGAAAGCCAATTTTTTTCTTTCATGATTTAGAAAGAGCATGTCATTTTAAACAACTTTCTAATTTACTTCTATTATCTAATTTGCTTCATTCTCTTGATATCACTTGCTGAAAAGCATATCTACATATGCTCAGTAGCTACTGATTGGTTGCTGCACCTAGAGGCCTTGTGTGATTGGCTCACACATGTGCATTGCTATTTCTTCAACAAAGGATATCTAAAGAATTGAGCAAATTAGATAATAGAAGTAAATTGGAAAGTTGTTTAAAATTGCATGTCCTATCTGAATCATGAAAGTTTAATTTTGACTAGACTGTCCCTTTAAAAGGGCCTTTGTAGGGCATTGGCCTAAGTTAAACAGCTCTTTTACCTGTAAAATAAAATACAAAGTCTTCCCAACAGTAAAACCCACCACCCAACCAACCCCTCAAAATAAAAAACCTAACTCTAAAAAAAAACCTAAGCTACCCATTGCCCCTATAGGGGCATTTGTATGGGCATTGTCCTTAAAATGGCATTTAGCTCTTTTTTCACTGCCCTTAAAAGGGCATTCAGCTCTTTTCCAAAAGCCCAAAGCCCTAATCTAAAAAAATACCCACCCAAAAATATGAAAATAAAACCTAACACTAACACCATAAAATCTACTCACGGTTCCTGAAGTCCGGACATCCATCTCCATCCAGACGGCGAAAAGTCTTCATCCAGGTGGCGATATCTTCATCCATCCCGGGGGTGTCTTCTATCTTCATCCTGCGCTGAACGTCCTCTTCATACAGTCACCGCCATCCACTGAAGTTAAAGGCAAGGTAGCCGTTTCAAAATGGCGTACCTTGCATTCTTATTGGCTGATTTGATTCTTTAAATTCAAATCAGCCAATAGGATGAGAGCTTCTGAAATCCTATTGGCTGTTCAAAACAGCCAATATGATGAGAGCTACTGAAATCCTATTCGTTATTCAAATCATTCAAAAATATGAATTTGAAGAATCAAATCAGCCAATAGGAATGCAAAGTACGCCATTTTGAAACGGCTACCTTGCATTCAACTTCAGTGTACGGCGGTGACTGTATGAAGAGGAAGCTCCACGCAGGATGGGATCGGCTTCAAGGGTGGCTCCGCTCCGCGCTGCCAGGATGAAGATAGAAGACGCCCCCAGGATGGATGAAGATATCGCTGCCTGGATGAAGACTTCTCGCCACCTGGATGGAGATGGATATCTGGACTTCCGGAACCATGAGTAGATTTTATGGGGTTAGTGTTAGTGGGGGGGGGGTTTCATTTTTTTGGGTGTTTTTTGTCAGATTAGGGCTTTGGGCTTTTGGAAAAGAGCTGAATGCCCTTTTAAGGCAATGCCCATACAAATGCCTCTTTAGGGACAATGGGTAGCTTAGGTTTTTTTTTAGAGTTAGGTTTTTTATTTTGGGGGGTTGGTTGAATGGTGGGTTTTACTGTTGGGGGACTTTGTATTTTTTTTTACAGGTTAAAGAGCTGTTTTAAGGGCTATTGGTAGTTTATTGTATGCTAGGGGGTGTTTTTATTTTGGGGGGGCTTTTTATTTGTATAGGGCTATTAGATTAGGTGTAATTGTTTTTATTTTTGATAATTTGTAAGCTTAGTTTTTTAATTTTTTCGTAATTTAGTGTTTATTATTTTTTTGTAATTGTAGATTTTTTATTTTTTTTTCCTATTCCTATTCCTTTTAAATTTGTAATTTAATTTTTTAATTTATTTTTTATTGGTAGTATTTTTTATTTTATTAGAATAGTAATTTTAAGTTAATTTATAGTTTAATGTTAGGTCTATTTTTATTTCACAGGTAAGTTTTTATTTATTTTAAGAGTTATATTGTACTTTTAATTTTAAGTTAGGGGGTGTTAGGTTTAGGGGTTAATAGTTTAGTGTTTTGCAATGTGGGGGGGCTGGCGGTTTAGGGGTTAATAGGTTTATTTAGTAGCGGCAATGTGGGGGGCCAGAGGTTTAGGGGTTAACAGCTTTATTATAGTGTCAGCGATGTCAAGGAGCGGCGGATTAGGGGTTAATAGCTTTATTATAGTGTTTGTGATGCGGGAGGGTGCGGTTTAAGGGTTAATAGGTAGTTTATGGGTGTTAGTGTACTTTGTAACAGTCTACTTATGAGTTTTGTGAAACATTTTTGTTTTACAAAATCCATAACTACTGCTCTCAGATGGCGGTATGGATTGTGTCGGTATAAGCTGTAACGCAAGCTTTTTAGCCGGACCGCACAACTTGTAATACCGGCGCTACAGAAATCTCACACAAAAACATCATTTTTTTGGGTGCGGAATGGACATTGCGATACAGGCTAAAATGCTTGTAATATGCGTTCCTGGCCACTGCGCTGGAATTGCCATTTTTCAGCGTTAAAAGCCGTACCGCAACACTTGTAATCTAGCCGTTTGTCTTTTCAGGTTATAAAATACTTTTCTCATGCAGAAACCCTCAAAACCAAAAACAGAAGGAGAAATGCTAGTAATGTAGCGTACATCATTGTTACCAGGAGAAACATAATAGAGGTCATATATCTAGTTTGCAGTGTGTGCATAATAAATAAATCTATCTTAACTGAAAAATTCCTAATACATCTTACTCTATTACCTGTGAAGCTGTTATTTAAAATTTCAATCTCAATGCTATTCCACTTAAAAAAGGTATTGTATTCATGAACATACAGTACTAAAAGTTAATGAACCAGACTATAACTGTTTCTAAAAACAAATCTTACTGAGCTAGTTGACTTTGATTTATAGTTAGTGAGTTTATACAGTATGACTGAATTTGCCAAAGTCCTTAGATATCAGAGTGAGAAAGCCAAACAGTAAAAGAGTAAACATTCTGATGATTTAATAAGAGACAATGTCAACTTGTGATGGAATGAATTCCCCAATAAACTCTTCTGCAAACACAGCACTTAACTAGACATTTTATAGCTTTGCCTACAATAGAAGTTCTCCAGCTGACAAAAGTCCATTACATGACTTTAGATGTGCAGCAGTGGGCAAGTAACGGCACCAGGGTGACATAATACTTTCGTGGTTCCAACGTGCCTGCCTTTTTAAAAGGGCAAGAGGGGCACCGCCCAGGGCCCCGTGCTTTGGGGGTCCCCGCACTGTCAGGGGTGGGAAGGTGCAATGTACATACTGTATTTAGTTTATAAAGAAGTGTTTATGGTATCAGGAGGTAATATATAGGGGCATATTTATCAAGCTCTGTATAGAGATTGATGCCCCATGCTTGCTTGCCAGAAACAGAAGTTATGAAGCAGCAGTCTAAAGACCGCTGCTCCATAACCTGTCCTCCTTCTCTGAGGTAACATTGAATTTTGGGACAGGGGTGGCCCATACAGGAAGCAGAGCATATAGGGGAGGGAAATAAGAGTGCTGGGATGTGGGGGCTCCACAAAATGAGCTTGCCCAGGGACCTGTAATACTAAGGGTGTCCCTAGGTTTTATAATATAATGTGCCTACCTATAGGTCTAACCTTCAATCTCTAACCTTTGCTCATCACTTCAGAGATATTGCTAGCGATGCGATAGTATACTTGCAGTATCAACAATGTCAGTAGCGGATCTACTCAACAGTGGGCCCTGGTGCAAAACATTTTTTGGGCCTCCCAAAGGAAACCCAGTAGTAAGTAAAAGTAATAATATACATGCCGCTCTTTATAATTATTTTGAGAAAAGATAAGATGGACCTGCACCCGCACTAATAAAAGGCTCCCTTGTATTAAGATTGTACACATTCTGCACACACCTATGTATAGACTGGCAGCTATGAGCCCCAAGCACTGAGGCCCTGGTGCCACTGGACAAATAGATAATGGCCCACAGAGGCTTCTAATGCAGCCCCTACCCTTTCCTCCACATAACTAAAGAGAGCTATTATTTTCACCAAGCAAATATATTCTATATAACCACACATCGCATCTGTAACTAAGGGCCCGATCCTCTAAAGCTCTCTGGTCTAGCAAGATTATCTAAGAAGTCTTACTAGTACTCTGAGGTCCCTCATAGAATTTCAGAAAGGCCTTGAGAGCAGTTTATCTCACTATGCAGGGCTCTGGATTTAAAGTAAATACACCTACATTACAATATAATGCTTTAATATATATATATATATATATATATTCTGTGATTTCTCTACATCAGCAACTTTATTGATAAAAATACCCAAAAGGAACACACCTGGCACACTCCCAGGTCCTCTTTCACAAATGGATTTGAAAGGGTTAGCTTGTATGAAGCCATAGTATAATAATTGGATACTTGTATAGCGCACAACCTCAAACTTAATCGTCTCGCGGCACTGATAAAAGGTATTATTATTATTACCCAACTTAATGGTACTCATTTTACCGACCACGGAAGGATGAAAGGCTGAGTGGACCTTGCCGGGATCAAACCTGCAACCCTTGGGTTGCCACAGATCTCTGTAATAGTGCATTAGCCTGATGAGCTATATATAGAAAAAAAACTGAGTAAGCATAACAGAGGGGGCTAGTCAAACTAATGAACTGCTCTAGTAATATAGAGCAGTTCAAATTTTTTGTATAATGTTCCTTCAATCCGCTTTCTCCCACACACCCAATGGCTTCCCAGGGTCAATTTATTTGTTTTTGTTTTCATAATTTTTTAAAACATTGCTTAAAAAAGATTCACTGCACATTGTAATTAATGTTTTTTAAGAACAAAAATGAAATCTACCAATCTAACAAAAAAAAAAAAAGATACAGATTCCATCAATGCTGTCAATCAATTTTCTATACCACCCATCACAAAAAAGCTTTCTTTATCGTTTCTTCAGGCAATGATTCTGCCCAATGGAAGCCCTTTTGTAAAGTAAGTCCGGTGAGGCAGCAGCCTACATACCCTCATGTTTAACACAGATTATTGTAGCTTGAGATCACAGCAGCTAAGCCCAATCATTAAACTTAGTTAAAGGGACAATCAACACCAAAAATGTTATTGTTTAAACAGATAGATAATCCCTTTATTTTCCATTCCACAGTTCTGCATAACTAACACTATTATATTAATATAAGTGTACCTCTATGATTACCTTGTATCTAAGCTTCTACATACTGCCCCTTATCTCAGATATTTTGATGGACTTGCATTTCAGGCAATTAGTGCTGACTCTTAAATAACTCCACTAAAGTGAGCACAATGTTATTTATATGACATACATGAACAAACAGTACATGTTATTAGCTATTCACAGCCAAAGGTGGACTGCAGAGTCTTAGAAATCAGCCTTTGAGTGTACCTAGGTTTAGCCTAAGCAAATGTGATGATAAATGTAAATTGTAAAGTTGTTTAAAATGACATGCCCTATGCCCTGAGAGATCCGGTTCCGGAGGAGGAGCTTAGCACAGGTGGCTGAGCGTTTGTTCTCCAGCTCCTAGCACCTGGTGATGTTTTCCATGCACCTAGCCCAGACGTAAAGGGCTGCTACCTGGCCAGCATAATAGACGCGCTGCCGGAACCCACAGCGCATTCCACTCCGCTATGTGAAAACTCCCTAGCACAGAGAAGATCGCTAAAATCCCACAGGTGACCCCCTGAAGAAAAGTCTACACAGCTGCTAACAAAGTTTGAAAACTCAAATAAAAGGTATATCTACAAATCAAGTTCACAAGCTAAACAGATTCCCACGGCATTATTTTCTCACCCTCCCGACTGACAAAGTAACCGGTGGCCGCTGGTTTGCCGCACTCTGATCCGTTTACCGCTCACCTGGTTGCTGAGAGGGGCTTGGCGAGGAGAGCCGAAGAAGCAAGGTGTATGTCCTCCTCCCCCACCGGTGCTGCGAGGGAGGGGGTACCAGCAGGACCCGGCTGTTTGATACCCGAGGAGAGGGCTCACGCTGCTGTTGTTACCTTGTGCGAGTGAGGCGATACCTGGTTGCCCCTTCACTCTTCTCCTCCCCCCACAGGCCCGGCTTGGTACCGGGTCTCACTGCCACTATTGCCGGAGGATTCACTCCTCCCCCACCGGTGCTGCGTGGGAGGAGCTGGGCTGAGGACAGATCGAGCCCCGGCAATTCCATACCGTTACCTGAAAGAAAGAGGTTTAGCAACCTGCAGGCCACCGGGAAGAACGATAACTTTTAGAAAACAATCAAAGGAGGGAAGGGTGAGTACAATGCTAAAGCCAAAGGCATATGTTTTACAAAGTAACATCTATAACTAAAAGTGGCTACATAAGGCTTAATAAAAAGGCTTAACAAAAAGGGGAATTTTCACAACAAAGAAAGCGAGTAGCACACAACAAAAAGGAAGGGGATAAAGAAATTAAGGGAACTCTCCATGTAATATAGAAGGGAAGAAGAGAGAAAAAAAGTCTTAAATAAACTCTTTAAAAAATCTCTGCTAACAAAGAGGGGGTCACTTTTTTGAGGCACTCTATAAATAATAAGGAGAAAAACCTTAACAAAACTACACCAAAGTTTAAAATTCTCACAGAGAACATTATTGCCCTGTAAAACCTCCACCCTCCCCCCCCCCCACTTCGATTTGTTACTCCACCTTAAACAAAATAAAGAAGGAAGAAGGGAAAAAAGGGGAAAAAAGGGGGAAAAAGAGGGAGAGAAGCAAATAAGGAAGTAAAGTGGAAATAAAAGGGAAGATTCAAAGGGAGAAGAAAGGACTGAGAAGATATAGAAGACAATGACTTTGTATGAATTTGTCTGATATCAGGACTGATCTTGTACCCTTAATAACACCAGCATGTACCTGCTTACTAATTTACAGAGAACAAACTCAAAATCGCATTTATCTCTCTCACATTTGCATTTTTTTTTCTATTTCTCCCGTATGTTGCATAGTTTCTGTTGATATTGTTCTGTTCTAGTTGTTTTTTATCTGCTGTCTTGATAAGGTTATTTTGAATATTGAATGAAGTAAATCTAATAAGTACATCAAAGCAGTATAGTTCAGATATCCTCAGTGCTTTCTGACTAGGAGTAATTGAATATAGATGGCATAATCACAATTCAAGAGAAACTGTACATCAAATTAAGTACTGCACAAGTCATCCTCAGAATTTAGCACGCTGCAATCACCTAGAATTAAATAAAGTAAAATCTAAACAATAGAGAGGTCAGGAAGCCCTAAGCATCGCTCTAGTAGGCAGGGGAATAGGGGTGAAAGGAAGGAAATAAAATAAAAAATCCCCTAGATTAAAGCATACTTACAGGTTGCCAAACTGTCAATTCTTGATCACACACCCCAAAAGAAAACCACAGTCCTATTATTGGGGGCTTTCCCCATCGTACTAAACACATGTAATAAACAGTACATTGTACTATCACTTAGTTTCCATTCTCACTTGCACACACCGTAAGGAAAAGAGGAGGAGAGAGAGGAAACTCCTCAATTGGTTAGCGCACTCTCCCTTGTTTTCTTTTTCTTTTTTCTCTTTCCCCTTTCCCCCCCCACACCCTTTCTTTTTCTTTTGTCCTTTTTTTTTTTTTCTTCTCTTCTCTGAAGTCTCCCCCCCTTTTTTTTTATATGCACATTAAGCACATGGACAAATTCCTCAACACACCCCACAAACCCTCTCCCCCAAGAATGGCAGGTAGACCCAGAGATAAAAAATCTAAAGGAGCTGTAGAAAATATTGCTGAGGCACACCTAGCACCAAATTTAAATCCAATAAATGAGATGTTTAGTATGCAAAGTTTGGTCCATAATATCTCAGAAGCCCTGACGCCCAAATTTGAAGATCTAAGATCTGAAATAAAACAAGATATTGCCATGTTGTCTCAAGAAGTCAGACAGTTCTCAAGTAGGCTGCAAGAGGCAGAGCAAAGGGTATCAGATTTAGAGGATCTCTCAATTGAACATGAGGCAAGAATAAAAGAAACAGAAATTAAAATACAAAAAATGCAGCTTAGATTAGAAGACGCTGAAAATAGATCTAGGAGGAATAACATTAGGATAATAGGAATCCCGGAAGGAAAGAAATTTGAAAATTTATCTTTATTCATAACTAACACCTTAGCTCCAACTCTTGATATAAAGGATCCACAGATAATAATAGAAAGGGCCCATAGAATTGGCCCACCTCAGGCAGATAATAACTCGGACACCAGACCCAGGCCAGTGATAGTACGCTTCCTGAATTATCTAGATAAAATTAACATGATGCAACAATACAGGAAGAAACAACCTATTATCATAGAGGGAGCTAAAATTTACATGTTTCAAGACTTTTCGGCCGAGACATCACTGAGAAGAAGAGAGCTAGCACCCCTCTGTACAAAGCTAATCCATAAGGGTTATAGGGCAATGATCATCTACCCGGCCAAACTTAAAGTTCTCACTCCTGAGAGTACATACATAGTGGATAATGTAAAAGATGCTGAGAATCTATTAGCTAAACTAGGAAAAGCAAGTTGAACACCCCCATATATAGGGGAATTTAGTAGTAAACACGCAATAGAAATTTATGTTTCCCTTTTTTAAAGTATATTATTTTTTCTATGACATACTTGCATTTAATGGCGAGCGACCTATCTGAAGCTAGGGGGGAATACAACAAAAGGGAAAAGAGAGGACAGGTTCCTCTCCCCTTTCATAAAATTGAGTTTCAAACTCCCCATCATTTTATTTTGATTTTTTTTTTTTTTTTTTTTTTTTTTTTTTTTTTTTTCCTCCCTCTCACGTCTCCCCCGCCCGTGTCCCTTGCTCTCCCCATCCCGTGTCACTCCTTCCCCTCATATCAAAAAGTTTACCAGGCACCCAAACTAGATGATTAACAGCTCCAGAAATTTTAAAATAGTATCATGGAATACAGGAGGAATAACAACTCCTATTAAAAGGAAAGCTATTGTCTCTCACACGCGCAAGATGCAAGCTGATATAGTGTTTCTGCAGGAAACGCACTTGGGCATGGAAGAAACTATGAAACTTAAGGGTTCCTGGGTTAAGGAGGTAGTAGCCTCACCCAGTATTGGGAGAAAGAGGGGAGTTGCAATATTGTTTGGTAAGAGAATAGAGGCAGAGATACTACAGACAAGGAGCGATCCAGAGGGGAGATTTCTAATGGTGAAAACACGAATTTTCAAACAAGTATATACACTGCTTAATATATATGCGCCTAACGAGCTCGATTATGATTTTTGGATTTTAATCCAATCTACGGTGCTGTTACACTCAGAGGGGTTCCTGATAATGGGGGGAGACTTCAACATGGCCCCACAGTCCCCGCTAGACAGAAAGAGATTTAACAGTAAACAACTTAAAAATAAAAAGGACAAATTAGAAACAAAGATATTTAAGAATATATACCAGAATTTAATGGTAAGAGACATATGGAGGGTACATAACCCCGATCAACGGGAATACACCTGTCTTTCTAGAGCGCATAAAACGCTCTCTAGAATAGATCTTTTTTTAATAGATGAGAAACTTTGCCCTAGAAACATAAAAGCAGCAATCACCCCAATAGTCATTTCAGATCATGCCCCAATATCACTCGAATTTCAACTAGAGCCCCTAAGAGATGTCCCAAGGAGATTTAGGTTTCCGTATTATCTGGTAAATGATCTGAAATTTAAAAAGTTTTTAAAAGAAAAGTTTAATGAATATGTACAATTTAACATTGAATATATAGAAAGACCAGATATCTTCTGGGGAGCTGCAAAAGCTGTAATTAGAGGGGAAATAACAGCTTACGCTGCTAAGTTAACTAAGATACTAGGAAAAAGGGAGAAAGAAGCCACCCATTTTGTGACAAACTCATACAATAGGTTCCTCTTAACAAAATCACCTTTTTACTGGGCCAAATACATTAAAGCTAAAAAAGAAAGAGACGCGCTAATACTTCTCAAGGAAACTCAAAAAGACCTCAAATTTAGTGCTAAAATGTACCGATATGGCAACAAATCAGGCAAATTACTTGCCAATCTAGTAAAAGGAGAAAAAAAGCCATTTAGGATAGACAGAATACAACAGGAAGGTCAGATACACACAAATTCAGAGGAAATTTTGAGGAGTTTCACAAACTATTACAGAGAGATTTACTCATTAAAATTGGCTGACAGTAAACAATCCACAGATTTTTGGAGTAATCTAATTTATCCTACAGTCCCAGAGGAAATAATAACCACTTTAAATAAACCAATTTCGGTGGAGGAGGTAAATAAAACGATAGCAAGATTGTCACTCAATAAAGCTGCAGGCCCCGACGGACTGCCTAATGAGGCTTACAAGATCTTAGCCCCGGAGGTAGCCCCATATTTATCTAGTATGTATAATAATTTTTACATTAATGGTAACCCGGTCCCAGTGTCCTTCTCAGCTTCATTTACAACGCTAATCTTGAAACCAGGTAAGGACCCAACCCAAAGGGAGTCATACCGCCCTATAGCACTCCTAAACTCAGAGTATAAAATCTTGACCTCAATATTAGCTGAAAGACTTCAAAATAGTTTAACACACATAATTCACAGAGACCAAGCAGGGTTCTTGAAGAACCGAAATTCTACTTCAAAAATTAGAGAAGCGCTGGTGATATCCGAACACTTTTCTCAAAGGTTAGACAGAGAGGGGGGAGATATGGGTGCACCTGACCTCGCCATAGTGGCAATTGATGCAGAAAAAGCCTTCGATTCGGTTCTCTTCACTCACATTTTCACATCATTGGATAAATTCGGTTTTTTAGGTAAGTTCCGGGAATTCATAGAAAATCTTTACAAAAGATCTAAAACAAATTTAATAGTTAACAACCTTACATCTACAGATATCAATATACAAAAGGGTACGAGGCAGGGGTGCCCACTTTCCCCCCTCTTGTTTGACATTGCCATAGAACCCCTGGCAATTAAGATTAGGCAGTCTTTACAGGGAGTCAGAATATCTGATTACGAATTAAAAATTGCACTTTATGCTGACGATATTCTTCTCTATATTGCGAACACAGCGATTAATATTCCTAAACTTTTACATATAATAGCTAGTTATGGTACCTTCTCAGGTTACAAAATAAATGCATCAAAATCAGAAATCTATTGGCTCAGAAAAAAGTCAGACTCAATTAGTGACTGTCCTTTCAAGGAAGTAACTACATCGTTTAAATATTTAGGTATTAATATTCCAGTTAACGGGGCGGACCTATATAAACTTAATATAACTGTAACTCTATCAATTATATTTGAGAAGCTGAAAACATGGACTAACCTACCAATCTCTCTCTCAGGGAGAATCGCACTTTACAAAATGGTTCTCCTCCCTAAACTTTTGTACGTTTTACAAAATACCTCCTTATTTATGTTTGAAAAAGATATCCGCTCATTAAACTCGGCAATTAGAAACTTTCTATGGCAAGGCAAGAGATCAAGGATAGCATTATCTAAGCTCTCAGTGGGAAGAGAATATGGAGGATTGGCCCTCCCAGATATAAGATCTTATAACTTAGCATTTCTTGCGCGAACAATAACAGATTGGATATGCACTAAAAATTATGTAACCAACAATTTATTGGATGAAAGCATATGCTTTCCCTTCCACCCAATAGGCTTAACTCACTGCTTACCAAAAGCATTACCCAATGTAATTAAGAAATATAAAACTATCTTTAACCCCATCAAAGCATGGTGGAAGATTGCTAATCGTCTGAAAATTAATAGTAAAGCTTCAAAGTATCTCCCAATAAAGGGGAATCCCGAATTCCTCCCAGGGATGAACTCGACAGTTTTTGCCAAATGGCATGAATTAAACCTAAAAACAGTCCAACAAATTCTTAACTTAGATGGAAAATGTATAAAATCATTTGACGAAATAAAGAATGAATTTAAAATACCGAACAACCAATTCTTTGCATATCTTCAACTAAGACATTACACCTCGGATTTGGTAAGAGAAGTGGGTTGGAACTGGAGCTGGGGTAAACTGGAAAACTGGTTAACACTCACTAGAGCTGGTCATACCGCAATCACTTATTGCTACCTCGCCTTAAATGGATCTAAAGGGTTACCTATACTGGAACAGGTGGCCTCTGAGTGGAACAGTCTAAATTTCCCTTGCAATATAGACTCACAGGTCATCCAAAGATCTATAAACAAAGTTCAACAGGCCACACTCTCCGCAACCTGGAGAGAAGCACATTTAAAAATACTACATAAAGCATATTTTACTCCGGAAAAGGGTCACAAATTATATAACTTGAACTTCTATAAATGCCCGAAATGCTCAATTATAGCAGCTGACTTTAAACATATGTTCTGGAATTGCCCAAAAATTAGCCAATTTTGGCTAAAAATCCAATACTGGCTTAACGTCACACTGGGATTTTCCCCTCTGGATCTTACACCAATGCTAATAGTGTTTTGCCTAAATCAGAGTGAAGGACAACACCCTCAGGAAAAATTGCTGATACTAACAATATTAGCAGCTAGATACCTAATTGTAAAAAACTGGAAAAACCATAAAACCCCAGCATTAATAGAAGTGAAAAATTGCCTTAAAAAGCAATGTATTCTAGAACAAAGAGATGTTAGTATGAATAATGAGAAGGATATAAAAACATTTTTCAATAAATGGTCAAAACTCATTAAAAGCTTTCCAGCAAATGAAATAGATAATATAATTTTTCCATTTAGACACACTGAGCTGGTACAGCTGGGAATATGGTAGGGTAGAAGACGTGAGAGAGCGAAGGAATATTCCCCATCCCTCGGAAATTTTTTTTTTTTTTTTTTCCCCTTTCCCTTTAAAATCTTTTTTATTTTTTCCCCCCCCCCCTTTTTTTTTTTTTTTTTTTTTTCTTCTGTTTGTTAGTTTTGTTTTGTTGGATTTGTTTTGCCTTAGCTTTTTGTTTTTGTCGGGTTAAGGTGGACAATATGTTATACAACTCAAAAAAAATATAAAATAAATCAGCAACCGTATTTTGAAAGAATTACTTATTTGTTGTACAGAATCCCTCTCCAGAGTCTAGAGGAGAAGAGGTTCTCATTATATTTTGACCTAAATGCTGACTTGTAACTGTTACCGAAATTATGTTGTTGTAACACGATTGCTGATACGAAAATAAAGATTTAAAAAAAAAAAATGACATGCCCTATTTGAATCATGAAACTTTAAATTGGCCTTTACTGTCCCTTTAAAGTGGCACTTAAGTCAAACTTTCATGATTCAAATAGACACACTTTTTGAGTCACCAACTCCTACTGAGCATGTGCAAGAATTAACAGAATATACATATGCATTTGTGATTGGCTGATGGCTGTCACATGATACAGGAGCAGTAGAAATAGACATAACTGAAATGCGTCATAAAAAAATCTACTACTCATTTGAAGTTCAGACTGAGGCTCTGATATTTAAACTTTCTCTGTTAAGGTTAGATATTCAAAATGATCCTCCAACACTGTGAGATCCCTAGGGAAATATTCAGTATATAAGTTATATATATATATGTTTTGTGTGTGTCTTTTATAAATTAGATCTTATTTAAATTAAAACTGAAAAACTGTCAGCATATAAATGCTCCATTTGCATCAATTCCAAATTAAGTTGAAATATTTTCACTACAATTTAACTTGCTTTTGTCTATATTTTAGTATATATTACTCTTCTGTAAATTAAGTGTATTACGAATTTTAAGCAAACTTCACCTGCATACAGCTGGCAAGACAAATAAGTGAGACCAGCATTTTAAAAACGCTATAAAAAATTCACAAGACTTGTGAGAGGGTTTCCCTCCCCTCCTCTATTCAGTCCAGAAAACTGCCCTGTCCCTCCCACTTTCTAAAACTATCAGTTTACAATGGAAAAAATACAAAGTGCAATGTAATTTGTAAAAGATACACAGAAAAATACAAATTATGATCCTAAGTTTTAAAGGATAATCAGAATGTGTAAAATCACTGCTAGATCAAAATGTAAATGTATTAAAATAAAAATGAAAAAGTACAAAGCTTAAAGGACCAGTCAGCACAGTAGATTTGCATAATCAACAAATGCAAGATAACAAGACAATGCAATAGCACTTAGAGGCATATTTATCAAGCTCTCGCCGGAAACAGAAGTTATGAAGCAGTGGTCTAAAGACCGCTGCTCCATAACCTGTCTACCTGCTCTGAGGCCCCGGACAGAAATCGCCAGAAATCCACCCGATCGAATACGATTGGGTTGATTGACACCCCCTGCTAGCGGCCGCAAATCTGCAGGGGGCGGCATTGCACCAGCAGTTCACAAGAACTGCTGGTGCAATGATAAATGCTGAGAGCGTATGCTGCTATATCGGATCATGTATGCTCACACAATCATAAATAGGCCCCTATGTCTGAACTTCAAATGAGCAGTAGATTTTTTTTCTGACAATTTTAAAAGTTATGTCTATTTCCACTCCCCCTGTACCATGTGACAGCCATCAGCCAATCACAAATGCATACACGTACCATGTGACAGCCATCAGCCAATCACAAATGCATGCACGCGTGTTCTGTGAATTCTTGCACATGCTCAGCAGGAGCTGGTGACTCAGAAAGTTTAAATATAAAAAGACTGTGCACATTTTGTTAATGGAAGTAAATTGGAAAGTGGCCCTCTCTGAATCGTCCAGCATGGTGCCGATTGTTGGTGGGTGGGAGCAGCTGCAGGGAGGCAGCCCATGCTGGTGCTTGTTCTGGATCTGTTGGTCCATGAGCACTAGAGGATGTGGGGGGCGGGGCCTATTAGAAGTAGGGAAACTGTTCAGTTTAGGATAGGGAAAGGGATCCAGGAGGGGGGAAAAATGGTTTGGAAAGGGATTCGGGAGGGGGGTAGGGTATTGAGGGGGGAAGCTACACTACAGAAAAAGGTGGATTTCATATTTATTTTCATAAAAGGGCAATTTTGTAAGTAAAATGGGTACTGGCAGACAGCTGCCAGTACCTAAGATGGCGGTCATTAGGTCGAGGGGGAGGCTGAAAGAGCTGTTTGGGGGGGATCAGAGAGGTTCTGGGGTAATGGGGGATCTTACACTTATAATATATTTATAAAAAAAAAAAAAAAGCACCTTTATTTTTTATACTGGCAGACTTTCTGCCAGTACTTAAGATGCGGTGACAATTGCGGGGTGGGGGAGGGAGCTGTTTGAGGGGGTCAGGGGGTGGGATATGTCAGGTGGGAGGATGAGCTCTACACTAAAGCTAAAATTAACCCTACAAGCTACCTAATTAACCCCTTAACTGCTGGGCATAATACACATGTGGTGCCTAGCAGCATTTTGCAGCCTTCCAATTACCAAAAAGCAATGCCAAAGCCATATATATATATGCTATTTCTGAACAAAGGGGATCCTAGAGAAGATTTTACAACCACTTTTGCCATGATTGCACTAACTGTTTGTAAATAATTTCAGTGAGAAACCTAAAATTGTGAAAAAGTTAACAATTTTTTTTATTTTATTGCATTTGGCGGTGAAATGGTGGCATGAAATATAATAAAATGGGCCTAGATCAATACTTTGGGTTGTCTACTACACTACACTAAAGCTAAAATTAACCCTACAAGCTCCCTTCAAGCTCCCTAATTAACCCCTTCACTGCTGGGCATAATACACGTGTGGTGCGCAGCAGTATTTAGCGGCCTTCTAATTACCAAAAAGCAACGCCAAAGCCATATATGTCTGCTATTTCTGAACAAAGGGGATCCCAGAGAAGCATTTACAACTATTTGTGCCATAATTGCACACGCTGTTTGTAAATAATTTCAGTGAGAAACCTAAAGTGTGTGAAAAAATTTACGATTTTTTTTATTTGATCGCATTTGGCGGTGAAATGGTGGCATGAAATATACCAAAATGGGCATAGATCAATACTTTGGGTTGTCTACTACACTACACTAAAGCTAAAATTAACCATACAAGCTCCCTAATTAACGTCTTCATTGCTGGGCATAATACACGTGTGGTGCGCAGCAGTATTTAGCGGCCTTCTAATTACCAAAAAGCAATGCCAAAGCCATATATCTCTGCTATTTCTGAACAAAGGGGATCCCAGAGAAGCATTTTCAACTATTTGTGCCATATTTGCACAATCTGTTTATAAATCATTTCAGTGAGAAACCTAAAGTTTGTGAAAAAGTTTGTGAGAAAGCTAACGATTTTTTTCATTCAAACGCATTTGGCGGTGAAATGGTGGCATGAAATATACCAAAATGGGCCTAGATCAATACTTTGGGTTCTCTTCTAATATATATATATATATATATATATATATATATATATATATATATATATATATATATATATATATATATATATATGTCAAGGGATATTCAAGAATTCCTGACAGAAATCAGTGTAACTATCGCTAATTTTGAAAAAAAAAAAATGGTTTGGAAATAGCAAAGTGCTACTTTATTGCCCTATAACTGGCAAAAAAGCAAAGAACATGTAAACATTGGGTATTTCTAAACTCAGAACAAAATTTATGGGTGTTTTTTGGTGGTTGTAGATGTACAACAGATTTTGGGGGTCAAAGTTAGAAAAAGTGTTTTTTTTTCCATTTTTCCTCATATTTTAAAAAAAAATTTATAGAAAAATTATAAGATATGATGAAAATAATTGTATCCTTAGAAAGTCCATTTAATGGCGATAAAAACTGTATATAATATGTGTGGGTACAGTAAATGAGTTAGAGGAAAATTACAGCTAAACACAAACACTGCAGAAATGTAAAAATAGCCTTGGTCCCAAATGGTCAGAAAATGGAAAAGTGTTGTGGTCCTTAAGGGGTTAAGTTACAAGTGATAGCACCACCCATGTGGCTGTTTGCACTACTCCTACAGCTATATGGCTCCCCTGGCTGATGAATATGTCTCTAAAAAGAGGCAGTGGAAGAAAAGACAAGTCCTATGCTTTACTTGAAATTAGGCACTTTTAATACAGTATATACAGAAAAACTGTATTTATGAGCATAAAATATTGCTGGAATATCCTTTGAATTGCTACGGATATACGTATAAACATATTGTGTGGCTCTGTTGAAGATTTGGTGGCCAGTCATAAGTATACAACAAGCACTTGCATATGACTGCACAAAGGTCTCGCTGCAAAATGGAAAAAGGCTTTTTTTTTTTTAGTTTCAGCCTTTAATGAGACAGTTTAGTGTGGGCAACTGCATTCTTGGGACTGAATACAGTCTTCATAGACTTCCCAGTTTTAAATAGTCCCCTAAAAACACATATTTCTTGCTGAACCACTTCCTCTCTGCACCACTTTAACTCAATAATCTACACACTTCTACACAGGGTAAATTTAAATTTAAAGAGATCATGTGAGTTTGAAGCTTTTGATCACTTGGGAGCCTTTCCAATAATACAAGCTGCCATAGCTGGTACAGAAACATACTTTCAATTCCTATTAAACATTAACATATAAAAACATGAGAAATAGGGCGATGTAGGAAAGTGACCAAAGGTTTGTTTATTTTTATTTCACAAACGTTTATATACCTTCCTTTTGACTCACAGGCTAGCTATTCACCAGCTGTATAGTAGACGTTTAATAATAATTTTAAAAAAAGATGGATATTTATATATGAAATGACACGGATATGTATACAAATTAAAGGGACACTCAAGTCAAAATGAAACTTTCCTTATCCAGATAGAGCATGCAATTTTAAACAACTTTCCAATTTACTTTCATTAACACAATGTGCACAGTCTTTTTATATTTAAACTTTTTGAGTCACCAGCTCCTACTGAGCATGTGCAAGAATTCACAGAATAAGCATGTATGCATTTGTGATTGGCTGATGGCTGTCACATGGCACAGGGGGAGTGGAAATAGGCATAACTTTAAAAATGGTCACTCATTTGAAGTTTAGACTAAGTGCTATTGCAGTGTCTTGTTATTTTGCATTTGTTGATTATGCAAATATACTGTGTTGACTGGTTCTTTAATATATCAAAGGCACACATGTGTATGACTTAACTAGTAGCAAAAACAAGTACAATTGCATTGAAATCATTTAAGTTTAATGTATTTATTTATTTGCTGCAAACTGAGTCCCACGTGCTCTCATGTTAACTTCACTCTCTTCTGTGAAAATCTGTATCCCACAGAGTTTTATTACCTTCTACGGAAGGCATCTCTCTGGGCCTTTTAGGTCCCCCCTTTTTTCTTATAGAATTCAGCTCATGTGAAATCTGCATTATATTTTCTCTCCAAACTCTAGAGAATCTTTAATCATTGGGCCCATAAAAAGTAATAAAGCTCTCTGGGAAACCTATCAGTTTTATTTTAAATAGAACAAATAGAAAGAGCAATGTGATTAGTAAAAGATACACATAAATATATAAAGTATAAAGTTAAACTGTTAGAGCATAATCATAATTTGTAAAATCACAATACTAAATACACTGCTGTATACAGAATCTAAATGCATTAAAATACAAAACAAAAAAAATCAAAGTTTAAATGTAATAAAACTTAAAGGACAAAATCTAAAGTCTTTGGCCCATATTTATCAAGCTCCGTACGGAGCTTGAAGGGCCGTGTTTCTGGCGAGTCTTCAGACTCGCCAGAAACACAAGTTATGAAGCAGCGGTCTAAGCAGGCGGACAGGAATCGCCTGACACCTCCCTGCTGGCGGCCGATTGGCCGAGAGTCAGCAGGGGGCGGCGTTGCACCAGCAGCTATTGTGAGCTGCTGATGCAATGTTAAATGCGGAGAGCGTATTGCTATCCGCATTTAGCGAGGTCTTGCGGACCTGATCCACACTGTCGGATCAGGTCCGCAAGACCTTTGATAAATAGGGGCCTTAAAGTGAATGTCAATTTTGATGCTAAAATGGCCAGTTTTTAAAAATTTGATTAAAAACAGGGGCACTTTAATTCATCAAAATTTATATTTCCTGTTTCTCCTGTTGTGAAAAAAAACTTACATTTTAATCTTGACAGCAGCTCCAGCTTCCTCCGGTCATTGCAAGCCATTTCTGACGTCAGAAATGATGGATAGGTCATCCTCCAATCACGGATTCCCACCCGGGGGAATCAGTGTCTGATTCAACACCGTGATTGGAGGAAGCTGGATTCCTCATTTTAGACCCAGGAAGAGGCTTTGCAACGGGTGGAGGAAGCTGGAGCTGCTGTGAAGATTTAAAGGTAAAAAAAATTCACAATAGGAGTGAAATGTAAATTTTGATTAATTAAAGTGCCCCTGTTTTTAATCAAATTTTTAAAAACGGGCACTATAGCATCAAAATTGACATTCACTTTAAGTTATATAACATACAAAGCACAATGTGTAAATGCAGCAGGACTCCTGTTATGCAGTGCAATATGTCATTGGGTTTGTCGCTCCTACACATCCAGAGATGCATGGAATCCATTGGAGAAGTATAGCAAAATCTGCTTTTTTAGTAAATTGTGAGGGATCTTGCAGTGCTGCAGGATCCTTTTGTATCATCTCATCTGAGCAAAGAGCATCAGACCCTAACAGTGTTCATATTTTTTGGAAAATTATCTTTCAGGTTGCATGTTACAATGGACTTATCTTAAATGGACATAAAAATGCAAAATGAAAATACCCACATTCTGCGATCTGTCCGTCCAGCAGTTGATAAATGCCAGCCAATGTGTGTAGCCACCAATAACCATACAGCTACCAGTAATGCATTACTGCTGCTGCTGATATGTCACATATGCTTTGTGCTAAGCCTAGAGAATATAGTAAATGTGATAATAGAAGGGAATTTTAGACATCCTCTATCTTTCATTTTTACTTTCGTGTCCCTTTAAAGTGCAACTTATCGATTTAAAACATTTTTCTGTAATACTTCTATTTACAATAATGATCCCTGCTCTAGTGTATTAAAGGTTGCGTGGAAAATGAAACCACCTAGAAAACAAAACAAAAAGACAACATACTGGTTAAATATAGGGATATTAAACTAGTGTGTTTTTTTCTAGGCGGTTTAAGTTAATTAAGCTGCTAAAATATAATATAAAAGGAAAATTTAGGGCTTTTAATAGGGATAGGAAAGTCAAAAATAAACTTACATGATTCAGATAGAGCATGTCATTTTAGGACACTTTTAAATTCACTTCTATTTTCAAATGTGCTTCGTTCTCTTAGTATCCCTTGTTAAAAAACGAATAAGCACTTATCATACACTAGTGGGAGCTGCTGCTAATTAGTACCTGCACACATTTGTCTCTTGTGATTGGCTAAATAGATATTTTCAGCTTCCTGTCAGTAGTGCAATGCTGTCCCTTCAGCAATGGATAACAAGAGAATGAAGAAAATGTGATAAAATTAAATTGGAAAGTGGTTTAAAATTGTATGTTCTATCTGAATCATAAAATAACATTTTGGGGTTTACTATCCCTTTAAGCTCCAATTAGATAGACACGAAAAAGAAAAAAAAGAAAAATGTTAAAATAAACTATTGTCAATACTCTAAAGGAGAGTTTGTACTGTGTTCATGTGGCTTACTTATTAAATGATGATAACTGTCTAGTGTGTTTTAGAGCATTTTTTTTTTATTAGAAGCAATTTGTTACAGGTGTAATGAACAATGTCATATATTGTAACTACACGCAATTTTAGAAATAAAGATTCTGATTACTGTACTGTATTTTATCATTTACAAGTATCACGGTTTAAAAGTGTGATCTGAGCTATGTTTTTAACTTTGTACTAAACCAGGAAACCATTGTTTATTAATATGTGAACTTAGGGGAAAAAAGAGAAGAAAGAAAAAAAAGTGAAAATCTTTGTTAAAACTTTTCTGATAGATCGTAATACGGTTGAAAGGTCTCGGTACAAAATACTGATGGAGTTTTGCAAAGTAAAGTGGAATTTTTAAAAAAAAATAAATGATAAAACTGTCTTTTCTGTTGTTTGGAATGATATCTAATTTGAAAGTCCCATGGTTCTTCTAATAGATTGGCACATATCCTAATGGTTCTATGAAGAATTTTCATTGCTTTAGTAATAACTTGTCTTTTGAAAGCGAGCTCTCGTCAGCGTTTGTATTGTGTGGTATCAGAGGTAGTTCTCAGTACAATGTGACAAATGTCTCTTCTCCTCTTGAGTACCATGAGATTCTATCGCTTTGTCATTTGACAACACCTCCCCCAATTTTTGTTTAAAAATTTGTTTATAGTCTTTGCTCTTGAAACAATTTAACATTTCTCTCAGTTTTGAATCCAATTCAGGAGTTATGATCTGCTGGTTTTTCAAACAGATTGGTAACTACGGTATGTTCTTTTTAGAGAGAGAGACTAAGTCTATAAAATCTGCCTGTCCAGACGTATGTTTTCTATGCTGACACTTGCAGTAGCAGTCTGCATGGAATTCTATAAAAAAGAGGGCGTCCCTGCGAGTGGCGAGATGTCTCCCATAGAAATAATGAGAGTTCTCTGTTAGGTAAAATTTTGCAATGGAGGACGAAGTTCAGAGCGAGACCCTGGCTGTCATATGATGCAGTGGTAGGGAAATTAAAACTAACTTTGAAATTTGTCTACTACTCATATTCTTCTGTGTTTAGTGGTACTTTAACTCAGAGAGAAAGAACCCAGTAAAACCTGCACTGGATACCCCAGCACTCTGTCATGATATATATATATATATATATATATATATATATATATATATATATATATATATATATATATATATATATATATATATATATATATATATATATATATATATATATATAAACATCCTCTTTTAAATACATAAAATACAATTACTTGTATTACCTTGATTTGGATTAAATAATGGTCAGTAACTCAGGATGAAAGAATTTTTGAAAATAGTGATGAACAGTATAACAAGAGGTCATGATTTTAGTCTGGAGTGCAGAAGTTATTTATTGAAGCGCTTCTTTACAGAAATGATGGCTGATGTATGGAATAGGCAACCAGTAGAAGTACTGGAGAAAATATAATGAGAAACATTAAGAATTCCTAGAATATTGAGGAATAATAAAAAAAAACCAGCTTGATGACCTGTCATGGCTGCAAAACTTAAATTAATTTATGGCAGCAATGCACATAGATAGTTCTCTACAATTCCAGAGAGACCTCATAAACCAGGCATCTAGTCATTAGTATAGCTAGTGTGATGCAGACATCAAACTTATTAACCAACCATACAACTAGTGTCATTCAAAATCACTCACAAACCATAAACTATAAGATGGTGAAAAAAAAAAATATGAAGGGGCCAGCTGACTGCATTCCCTCCCCATGTTGGTGGGAGTTCATATGAATACATATTGGCTGTTCCAGTATCTTTCCTTTAATCCTGTCTTGATTCCAGACAGTATTCCTTTTCTTCATCTAAAAAAACTCTAATGTTTATTGAAGTATGTGCCCTCAAACTCACCTCTAGAAATAGGCAATTGAATTTTAAAAATTACTATCTTGTTCTAATTTAGCTAATGAATTGCTTGGACGCTGTATTTATTGAAGCTTATTTAGTCAAACAACGGGAGATGCTTCACCTAATGTTACACCTGAATGATGTTTAATTGTGCTTATTAATAGCAAATACACATTTCATAAGCATGAATCCTGAAGGGCAACTGGATCTGTTAATTATCTAAACAAAATTAGGGTTAAATTATTTATTTATTTTCTTATGTTTTGTTAATTAATTTGAGGCCTTTGTATTTATGTATTTTGCAAACATGATGGTGGTGATGTCCCATCTCACCATACTAATGTAAAAGGACACTGGAGTGCTTTTGAAGTTTAATGCATCACTTTCAGTTACCTAGGACAACAGCATGTTGTATTTATGCATAGTCTTAAATCAATCCAGAACATGATCCACAGCCATTGTATTAACTCCCCTCAAATGTAATTACCTCCTCTACACAAAATACCACAAGATACTTCCAACCTAAAAAAAACTCACCATAATTGATCCTCCCACCGAAATTACCCCCAACACCTAGGAAAAAAACACCTCTATTAAATTTAAGTGCTAAAAGACTTAACTTTCACAGTACACCCACCACAAATCTAATTGTTATTAAATAGATGAAATGCTGCAATCTAATGTGAAACTTTATTTAGGCTACCTAATATGCGTGAGTGTGTGTGTGTATGTATGTTTTGAATTAAGCATTTTATTAAAGAGCATCCAACAGTTTATAAAAAAATAAACGTTGCATAAATTAACTAGTACATTTCAGTAGTAATACAAATTTATAACAATAAACCAAACTAATCATGGTCAGAGTAGCTTATTGTAATAGGTGGTACAAACTATTATATACACAGCTCAATAGGTTATACCTGTGTCAAATGTGTTCTCTATATAAATTCCCCAAATAAGTGACATTTGTTTGTATATATGTATATAATATGTAACCAGCTATTGTTGAACCTTTCTCTGGAGGATGGCACATTTTTGGTTGTTTAATAAATCTCTAGCATGAAGAGTCTTTTAAAAATCAGGGTAGTTTCTGCCAAAAAATCCTCACAAATGTTTTTAAGTTTGAACAACAATCTGTGACATGTTTGCTTGTGGCGCTCTGCATAGTCAGTGATTTTCATGATAAGACGGAAAAATCCCTTTCAGTCTAATAGGGGTCATATAAAATCTATGCAATATTTTACAATTATAATATGGAAGATTTTTAAAGAATCTTTATTATTTATGTCTCTGCCAGCTTACCATATAATATGACATAAAGCGTGGGGTTAGTTAGATGTTATACAGAGTGAATGATGAATGGGGTTGGAAGATATACACAATTTTTCCAAGGAGGTTAAAGATCTAGGCATGTTTTGTTTGTCAGGTTGTCTGGATATGTATGATTGACATTGATAATATGAATACCATTGTTGGAAGAGTTTTATACCCTTTCCACCAATTTTTGCAGCTAGATTTTTTTCCTTCACATGACTGTTGCACACTACCCTGCAAGTCTCAGGACAAGCATAAGGAACCCTCTACAAAGAAATACAGTATTGGGCTAAAATATGTTCCCTTTTTATACAGAGATGTTCTAGTGACGTTTTATAATAATATATATATATATACACACACACATCACTTTCAAGTGATGCAGCATATATGTATTATGTCCCTTTAAAATGAAAAAGTATGGTGCTGATTATTTACTGCATTATGATTAATTTGGAGTCAAGAATAACATTTAATATGGCTAAAGCTTAAGGTTGTTACTCAGGTTTATTCCATTAATATTTCCCATTAAAAGTAGCTTTGTGTTTGTATAAGAAAATAAAAAGTAAAGAATGAAACATGAATGGTGTCTGTCTGCAAGCCAGGTTATGTACAGTTACAGACTCGCTGCTCTACAGTTCTGTCCTACATGATCCCGCTCCTATTTACCCTGCTTGTTGTTACTTTCAATCTTTTGGCAGGTAATTCTTTTCACGGCTTGTTGCCAAGATGTGGTGTAACTCTCTGCTGGACACAGAACTCTTCAGAGATATCAGTGCTAACAGCAGGGTGATGTTTGTCTAAATGCTGAATGCCAACAGAGCACTGATCACTCGTGAAGATGACAAACAACTACAGGACAGCCTGCTGTTTGGAAAGTGTGCAGGTACTCAGCTGCAAGCATTGCAATTATAGCAGAGGGAAAACAGGCAGCTGTATTCAATAGCTGTCATGGTTCGTGGCTTTCATAATTAAACATTTTAAACATATTTTAATGGAGAACCAAAGGGAAAATAAATTAATCTATTTGAATGCAAATCTGGAAGTTATTTGATTTGTGTATTAAAAGAAAGAGATGCAACAGAGATACGTTGGGCCATGGTCGTAGAAATGAAGAAATACGTTTGTAAGAAAAAATAGCTTAGGAAAAAACTTGTATTTAAATAAATTACTCTATTAATTTAAAGACATATTAACACAATGAATAGAGAACTCCCCTGTTTAATTCTGATAAACCTTAAACTAATAACATCCCTCTCTTTCCAAAAGAGATCTGGCTTAAGAAATGGGAGGGGGGTTAAAATGAAATTTGGTGATAAATCAAAAGACCTTCTGCATGTTGCTCTAATGAAAGACTAGGTCAGATCTGGGTAAATTCTGCCCAATCTGGAGCTTCCCAAGAGGAGGAGAGATATTAAGTCACATGCACAAACCAGTTCTTCTTTAAAGCAATGCCAAGCTATTCCTGGGCTGCTGTTCAGCTCAACATTTTACTAATCTTTGAGGCCCAGGAGCAGGAGTTTTTCATTAAAGGGACATTTCAGCACAAATTAAAATGCACATGGATGCATTTCAGTTTTGAATAGAAGCATGTTTGTAATATAGATGTATTGGATCTTTTCCAGATAAGCCCCGCCAAAAAGTTAAGCCCCGCCACCCAAAAAATGGGTTCATTTAGACTTCTTACTTTGTAAAATCACTCTGAAACCTGAGTGGTTCCTAGAATTTAATTTGCAAATGCCTAGATTGGTTTATTTTTAAAGCGTACATAGTTTCTATACTTATTAGCTGTCAAACTTTACTCCTTATGCCATAAATTACATGTCACTTGCAATAAGCAAAACGTTTCTGTTCAAATTCAAACTTTACTCCTTATGCCATAAATTACAAACCCTGTTCGCAACTTTGCAGATACGGGGCAAACTTGTCAGGAACACTTGCACATTTGAGCGTCTGACTGGTAGATATCAACCCCTTACTGTCAGTGGAAATATTAACCATCCGACTGCCAGAGATGTTACAGAATGAATTGCTGTCTCCTAAACCACACAATGACTTTGGGATTAATAACATATACAACGCACTTGTCTTATCATTCATATTTCGTGTTGCAAAACATCAGGAAAAGGGGTTGATATCTACCAGTCAGACGCTCAAATGTGCAAGTGTTCCTGACAAGTTTGCCCCGTATCTGCAAAGTTGCGAACAGGGTTGATCCCGCACTTGTATATTTCACAGTCCTGGCTTCTGACAGAGCAAATTTGTGCGTTAAGAGGGAACAGGAAGTAAGAAGGCACCAGTGGCGGGGCTTAACTTTTCGCGCGTGCACGTTTTGCATTAGTGGCGGGGCTTATCTGGAAAAGATCCGATGTATTAGCAAAAATGCTTCTAATAAAAGCTATAGCTTTTAAAAATGTGTATTTAAGTATGCTCCGTGCACCATTTTACACACGTGCACTTGCTCAGAGAGCCTAAGTTGCTTTTATCATCTGGTAATGACTCAATTTGTTAATGGCTCACATGATACAAGACTCACTGGTGTTCTGAGCAGTTGCAGTATTTAAAATGCTGGTTCACTGAGAATATCTAGCTAAGCTTCACATGCACGTGCAGAGAAAAATGCTCACGCTAAAACAGTGATAACTTTTACCAGAAGCATTTTTGCTAATACATGTATATTGCAAATATGTTTCTATTCAAAGATGTAATATATCTATGTGCGTTTAAATTTTGACTGGAATGTCCCTTTAAGTGTTCCCAACTACACTATAAACTAGAAGTTTATTTAATCATGTTTAAATGCAAGATGCAGCTTATTTTCCTCCACTGGGGAATATGAGGTAAGCTATTGTATAATAGTTAGATTGTTAAACACTGCTGTCATATTGTGCACAAACATGTGCAGGCTCCGAAACATATCTCTGTATGCTCTCTCGAAATGAACTAATGTTCTACAAAGGATGCCAAGAGATTACAAAATGATATTGGAACTTTTTTTTTGGAATTATGAATATTTAATTTTGACTTCCATGTCCCTTTAAGAAAATAATGGCTCATATGCACATATTTACAATGCACACAATAGAAACTGACACATACAACAAACAAAATTGTTGCATTCAATGGGTGGCTTTTTGACATTTTTGGTTATTTCTGTTAACTAAAGGTTCATGGGCTAATTAAAATGCACTGAATAATTACCATAAAATTAACCCCTTGAGTGCCGATGGCTCTTAGCCGTCGCAAATTGTCTCAGTCAGGTGCTAACGACGGCTCAGAGCCGTCGCTGGCACTCTCCCACCTTGAGGGAGATCTGGGGGCTCCTACCCGCTCCTACCCCGGCAATCGGGCCACGTTTACAATCACAAGTATAGGGAAAGGGTCATGCTGCTTAGAAACCTGTATCTCAGGCATTTAAGCAGCTACAGACCTCCAAGACCCACCGTTGGAAAGGTAATCGCCTAACCTTTCCAACGATATAAGTCTTGGGGATCTGAAAACAAAATTAAAAAGTAAAAAATATATATATATTTAAAAAAAAAAAAACTCAAATCAGCTTAGCACTCAAAGTGCTTAGCACTCAAAGGGTTAATATTAGCGGTTGCAATATGATAGAGTGTATGTATAATAAAATATATAATATATTAATGGGATCTATACCAGCAGCTAAATGCCCATAAACCAATAAAGCAGGATATCCATTTCCTAGATATCCTTAACAAATTAATGAACGAAAAGAGAGAAAACTGGATATAAGCCCAGCGCTTGGTATTTAAGCCACAACACCATAAAAAAGTGGTTAAGGGGTGGTTCTTATATTATGTACACAAAAGACTACAATTCAATAAAATGCATTATTATGGTTTAATAAAAGCATGGATGTGCTGAAAAAACACACAAGGAGAAATGTGAGTAAAGTTCATAAAACTTGATATCTGTGCACAGAGGGTAATAGGTGTCCCGTGAAGTTCCCCCCTATAGGAAATCTACTTACAAGGTGGGAGGGGCTTACATGGAGGTGCTGTATGCTCACATTTTAACTCCCACATTCAATTAGCTGGAAGAGCGTCAGTCACAGTAATGTCAGAATTGCCCCTGATAACAAATGTAAGCAGATGCTCTGTACTATAACACAAGAGCTTAGATACTATTCTGACATTGTATCTAAGCTCTTGTGTTTGTGATATCCATCAGACTCTGCGACCCACATGCGCACATTACGGTTGCAAAATCCGTTGACAGGCTCAGCTGTTCTGTTGGATTTTGAACCAGTCACGTGTGCGCTCAGGAATGTGGTGACGTCATGGTCACACATTCCGACGGATTGCAGATTTCGATACGACACCGTAACCTCAATCGTATGAGGTAAGTGATGTGCAGGAGTCAGATTTCCTTTTCTCTGAAGGCGTCCCAGATGACGTCAGTATCTCTCCTAGTGCAGGTTATCCCGTTCAGTCAGACACAAAGCAGTTGCCAATTGATGTGTGTTTGGAAAGGAAAATATATACACAATAATAGTGCAACTCTGTTTTATTGGGGTAATAACAAGAAGTACAATTTACACTTACAATAGACGACCTCAATGGTATGAGGTAACAAGAACGCCTGACATAACGCTCATAGAAATAGAACATCATCAGATGAAGAAGGCAGTAATCTAGTGTCCTTAGAAATGCGTCAGGTGTAAATGTACTGACTGTACATACTTTGTTTGCTGACTCCAACTCTTCCGTTGATACGACTAGAGTGATTAGCTGTGACTGCAACCAGCCGGTGAAGTTTTCTTCGGATGTTCTATTTCTATGAGTTTTATGTCAGGCGTTCTTGTTACCTCATGTCATTGAGGTCGTCTATTGTAAGTGTAAATTGTAGTTCTTGTTATTACCCCAATAAAACGGAGTTGCACTATTATTGTGTATATATTTTCCTTTCCAAACACACATCAATTGGCAACTGCTTCGTGTCTGACTGAACGGGATAACCTGCACTAGGATAGATACTGATGTCATCTGGGACGCCTTCAGAGAAAAGGAAATCTGACTCCTGCACATCACTTACCTCATACGATTGAGGTTACAGCTTGTAAGTAGATTTCCTATAGGGGATCTTCACGGGACACCTATTACCCTCTGTGCACAGAGTTTTATGAACTTTACTCACATTTCTCTTGTGTGTTTATTTAGAAAATCCATGCTTTTTATTAAACCGTAATAATGCATTTTATTGAATTGTGTTTTTTTTGTGTACAGAATATAAGAACCACCCCTTAACCACATTTTTAGGGTGTTGTGGCTTAGATACCAAGCGCTGGGCTTATATCCAGTTTTCTCTCTTTTCGTTCATATATATAGAAATATATATATATATATATATATATATATATATATATATATATATATATATATATATATATATATATATACACAGATATAGACTCTGTGAAAAGCATTACTGGGCTAAAAAGCTGCACCCAGGTGGTAAATCGCCATAGAACAGGCTAACAATAGTATTGAGCCAACTGTTCGTTCCTGTGAGTTCACTTCTCTCTGTGTGTATTTAGTCTCCCTATGGGAAAAAGGGGCAACCAGACGTGGACTCCTTGCTCAGTGTGCTTAGAGGAATACTGCTACACCTCACTGTCGAGGCCCAATAAAGGCCGAAACGATCATCTGGGGTTGCTGTGTTCCTTGTTCGGAGTGGAATTGCCTGGTATTTCAGCGCTGGGGTGACCATAATAGGCGGGATCAGACTGATATACTACAGGAAAGTTCTACTCTGTGAAAAAGATTACTGGGCTAAAAAGCTGCACCCAGGTGGTAAATCGCCTTGGAACAGGCTAACAATGGTATTGAGCCAGTTGTTCATTCTTGTGAGTGCACTTCTCTCTGTATATATATATATATATATAAATAATTAATGTGGGTAACTTGAATATTTAACAACAATGGCTTCCTTTATAGAATCTGAAATGGTTCAACCTCGAAGGGGTTAAACGGACATAAAGCAGCAATGATAAAATATGTGCTAAATTGATTTTATTATTGTACTATTTTTTCTAGACATCCTTCTGTTTTGCTTAAGAAAAAAGGTTAAACACATAGTTAAATTCAGCTCTGGAAATCCACTACTGTTCAGAAGCTGAACACAGGTGCTGAGTTAATCAGGGGCATCATATGTGTGAAGCCACCAGTCACTCGCCAAGATCAGCTTAGGAATGATTTATTTATCTTTCTCATGAAGTGTGCCATGGAAAAGCTAACTGTTTCATTAAAAGCTGAGGAATTGAAGTAGACATTAACTTTAAATGTGCCTATTTGAGAGGGTTAAACACATAAATGTCTTAAATAATGCAATAATACAATGCTTCTTTATGTCCTTTTAAAATTGAAACTAAAACGATGAAGACTATCAGTGGGTATATTGCACAAGCCATCAAGCACAATTTAAAGCTCAGTCCCCATACTGCTAGATACTGACTAAAGTGACTCTGCTTATGGGTGAAAATGGCCACTTAAAGATAGTTTACATCACAATTCATCCATTAGATTATTTTTCCATCACCCTTGATGTTGATGAAACAAACTAGAATTATTCTTCATTTTTTAAAGGACTATGAAACCCAATTTTTTTCTTTCATGATTCAGATAGAGCCTGCAATTTTAAGCAACTTTCTTATTTACTCCTATTCTCAATTTCTCTTCGTTCTCTTGATATCTCATATTTAAAAAGAAGGAATGTGACCTTAGGAGGCAGACCATTTTTGGTTCAGCAGCACCTGGGTAGCGCTTGCTGATTGGTGGCTAAATGTACCTTAACCAAAAATGGCCCTGTGTTTTCAAATAACAGAGTGAAGAAAAATTGAGAATAGGAGAAAATTAGAAAGTTGCTTAAAATTGCATGCTCTATCTGAATCATGAAAGAAAACATTTGGGTTTCATATCCCTTTAATTTAGTAAAACAGGGGCATTGATTTAACAGAACACGTGTTGATAACTGTTTTTATATTATACATTTCAATATGCTACAGCACAATCCCTTACCTTGAAGTTATTTGAATGCACATAACAATTGTGCGCATCCATAAAGCTGGTGACAGGAGTTACCATATTATTTCTGCTTCTCTTGCAAGCAATGAATTCTAATAAATGTCACTGGTTTGAAATTTCTTGTAGTCATAGCTACAGATAGTAACTGTCCATAATTGAAGTGAGTATCAAAATGTATAAGAATTACATTGATTTATCTATAAAGGTAACAGATGCATCTGAATGTTGCTTGAAATATAAAATACACATTTTCTAAATTTGTTAAATGCATTATTTGCCATTACACATTCAGTTTCAACAATAACTACAAAATAAATGTGTTATGTTTAACCCCTTAATGACCACAGCACTTTTCCATTTTCTGTCCGTTTGGGACCAAGGCTATTTTTACATTTTTGAGGTGTTTGTGTTTAGCTGTAATTTTCCTCTTACTCATTTACTGTACCCACACATATTATATACCGTTTTTCTCGCCATTAAATGGACTTTCTAAAGATACCATTATTTTCATCATATCTTATAATTTACTATAAAAAAATTATAAAATATGAGGAAAAAATGGAAAAAAACACACTTTTTCTAACTTTGACCCCCAAAATCTGTTACACATCTACAACCACCAAAAAACACCCATGCTAAATAGTTTCTAAATTTTGTCCTGATTTTAGAAATACCCAATGTTTACACGTTCTTTGTTCTTTTTGTAAACTATAGGGCCATAAATACAAGTAGCACTTTGCTATTTTCAAACCATTTCTTTTCACAATTAGCGATAGTTACATTAGAACACTGATATCTTTCAGGAATCTCTGAATATCCATTGACATGTATATATTTTTTTTTAGTAGACAACCCAAAGTATTGATCTAGGCCCATTTTGGTATATTTCATGCCACCATTTCACCGCCAAATGCAATCAAATACAAAAAATCGTTCACTTTTCACAAATTTTTTCACAAACTTTTGATTTCTAACTTAAATTATTTACAAACAGCTTGTGCAATTATGGCATAAATGGTTGTAAATTCTTCTCTGGGATCCCCTTTGTTCAGAAATAGCAGACATATATGACTTTGGTGTTGCTTTTTGGTAATTAGAAGGCCGCTAAATGCCACTGCGCACCATGCGTGTATTATGCCCAGCAGTGAAGGGGTTAATTAGGGAGCATGTAGGGAGCTTTTTTGGGGTAGTTTTAGCTTTAGTGTAGTAGACAACCCCAAGTATTGATCTAGGCCAATTTTGGTATATTTCATGCCACCATTTCACCGCCAAATGCGATCAAATTAAAAAAAAACGTTAATTTTTTCTCAATTTTAGGTTTCTCACTGAAATTATTTACAAACAGCTTGTGCAATTATGGCACAAATGGTTGTAAATGCTTCTCTGGGATCCCCTTTGTTCAGAAATAGCAGACATATATGGCTTTGGCATTGCTTTTTGGTAATTAGAAGGCCTCTAAATGCCGCTGCGCATCACACATGTATTATGGCTAGCAGTGAAGGGGTTAATTATGTAGCTTGTAGGGAGCTTGCAGGGTTAATTTTAGCTTTAGTGTAGAGCTCAGCCTCCCACCTGAAACATCAGACCCCCTGATCCCTCCCAAACAGCTCTCTTCCCTCCCCCACCCCACAATTGTCCCCGCCATCTTAAGTACTGGCAGAAACTCTGCCAGTACTAAAATAAAAGGTATTTGGCCCTTTTTTTAAAAAAAACAAAAGCATATTTACATATGCTGATGTGTAGGATCCCCCCTTAGACCCCAACCTCACTGATCCCCCACCAAACAGCTCTCTAACCCTTCCCCTCTGCAATAATGGGCGCCATCTTGGGTACTGGCAGCTGTCTGCCAGTACCCAGTTTTGTAAAAAAATGTGCCTTTTTCTTTAAAAAATACTCTTTTCTGTAGTGTAGCTTCCCCCCCCCCCACCAAGACCAACCCCCAACCCCTTCCAGGTCCCTTAGATTATATTTTTAATATTTAAATTGTATAAGTGTTTTAAACTTTTCACTTAATTTGTTTCTGTAGTGTAGCGGTTCCCACCCGCTCCCGCCCCGTGCACGCGCCCACCCACCACCCTCCGTGCACGCGAGTGCTCCTGTGCGCGCTCCCGCCCCCGATCCCGCCCCCCTCCACTCCACACAGAGCATCGATGGCCGCCCACCCGCCTCCCACGTAAGCTCCCACCCACCAACGATACCGGCCATCGATGTCCGGTGCAGAGAGGGCCACAGAGTGGCTCTCTCTGCATCGGATGGCCAAGGGGGGTTATTGCAGGATGCCTCCATATCGAGGCATCACTGCAATAACCGGAAAGCAGCTGGAAGCGAGCAGGATCACTTCCAGCTGCTTTCCAGACCAAGGACGTACGCCACACGTCCTCGGTCATTAACTGTATTTTTTTTGAGGACGTGTGGCGTACGTCCTTGATCGTTAAGGGGTTAAGGAAGCAATACACTATAGCAGACAGGGACAAGTATTACCAAACATCAGGAACAAATGGACATATTTCATCACACACAAAAAGATAATCATACTGTTAGACTTTTAAAATGTCAACTTTAAAGTGACAGTCTAGTCAAAACTTTCATGATTCAGGATATTATTATCATTAAATTTGCTTTGTTTCTTTTGGTATTCTTTGTTGAAAGCTAACCTAGGTAGTCTAATATACTAATTTCTAAGCATTTGAAGGCCGCCTCTTATATCAGTGTTTTTTGACAATTTTGAACACCTAGACAGCGCTAGTTCATGTGTGCCATATAGATAACATTGTGCTCACTCCCATTGAGTCCGCACTGATTGGCTAAAATGCAAGTTTTTCGAAAGAACTGAAATAAGGGGACAGTCTACAGCAGTTTAGATACAAGATAATCACAGAGGTAAAAAGTATATTAAAATAACTATCGGCCAGATTACGAGTTTTGCGTTATGAGCTGCTCGGTCATAACTTGCAAGTTATTTCCACCGCTCACCTTTAATAGCGCTGCTATTACAGGTTTGCAAAAAACTCGGCGTCAGCAGGCAATATGGCAGCGTTGAGCTCCATACCGCACACAAATACCAGCGCTGCTTTGAGCTGGTTTTACGTGCTCGTGCACGATTTCCCCATAGACATCAATGGGGAGAGCCGGCTAAAAAAAAGCCTAATACCTGCAATAACGGAGCGTAAAGCTCCGTAACGCAGCCCCATTGATTCCTATGGGGAAAGAAAATTCCTGACATCGCCGACACCTACCTACACTTATTAACCCCGAATATGCCGCCCCCGACATCACGGATAACTACATTGGAACAGCCAATAGAATGCGAGCTTAATCCTATTGGCTGATTGGATCAGCCAATAGGATTGAAGCTCAATCCTATTGGCTGATTGCATCAGCCAAAAGGATTTTTTACCCTTTAATTCCGATTGGCTGATAGAATTCTATCAGCCAATCGGAATTCAAGAGACGCCATCTTGGATGACGTCCCTTAAAGGAACCTTCATTCTTCAGTAGCCGTCAACAGAAGAGGATGCTCCTCGCCGGATGTCTTGAAGATGTAGCCGCTCTGTGTTGGAAGGATGAAGATAGAAGATGCCATCTGGATGAAGACTTCTGCCCGCCTGGAGGACCACTTCTTGCCGCTTGGATGAAGACTTCTCCCGGCTTCGTTGAGGACTTCTGCCTGCTTGGATGAAGACTTCTCCCGGCTTGATGAGGATGGATGTCCGGTCTTCAAAAACTGTAAGTGGATCTTCATGGGTTAGTGTTAGGTTTTTTTAAGGGTTTATTGGGTGGGTTTTATTTTTAGCTTAGGGTTTGGGCAATGGAAAAGAGCTAAATGCCCTTTAAAGGGCAATGCCCATCCAAATGCCCTTTAAAGGGCAATGGGGAGCTTAGGTTTTTTTAAGATAGGATTTTATTTGGGGGGGTTGGTTGGGTAGGTGGTGGGTTTTACTGTTGGGGGGTTGTTTGTATTTTTTTTTTACAGGTAAAAGAGCTGATTTCTTTTGGGCAATGCCCAGCAAAAGGCCCTTTTAAGGGCTATTGGCAGTTTAGTTTAGGCTAGGGTTTTTTTTATTTTGGGGGGGCTTTTTTATTTTGATAGGGTTATTAGATTAGGTGTACTTAGTTTAAATATTTGATAATTTCTTTTTTATTTTGTGTAATTTAGTGTTTATTTTTTTTGTAATTTAGTTAATTGTATTTAATTAATGTAACTGATTTAATTGTAGTGTAATGTTATGTGTTAGTGTGAGGCAGGTTAGGTTTTATTTTACAGGTAAATTTGTATTTATTTTAACTAGATAGTTATTAAATAGTTAATAACTATTTACTAACTAGTCTACCTAAACTAGTCTACCTATTTAAAATAAAAACAAACTTAGCTGTGAAATAAAAATAAAACCTAAGATAGCTACAATGTAACTATTAGTTATATTGTAGCTAGCTTAGGGTTTATTTTATAGGTAAGTATTTAGTTTTAAATAGGAATTATTTAGTTAATGATAGTAATTTTTATTTAGATTTATTTTAATTATATTAAAGTTTGGGGTGTTAGGGTTAGACTTAGGGTTAGGTTTAGGGGTTAATAACTTTAGTATAGTGGCAGCGGTGACGTTGGGGCGGCAGATTAGGGGTTAATAATATTAACTAGTGTTTGCGATACGGGAGTACAGCGGTTTAGGGGTTAATATGATTATTATAGTGGCGGCGATGTCCGGAGCGGCAAATTAGGGGTTAATAATTTTATTTTAGGGTTTGCGATGCGGGAGGGCCTCGGTTTAGGGGTTAATAGGTAGTTTTTGGGTGTTAGTGTACTTTAAGGGACGTCATCCAAGATGTGTGCTAACAATGGCATCCAAGATGTGTGCTAACCATGGCAGCAGCATTCAGCTAATTTCAGTGTGTGGGTGTACAATATACAAAGATATGTGTACATCCAGGACTTTGTGTATTATATTTCCACACAAATAAATCAAGTAGTAAAAATAGCTAATAGCTATGGCTGTATCTGGCATTCATTTAACAAACAAACAAATGCACATGCCTGATACTCACTTCACATGATAATACATTGGCTCAGTTTTTAGTTAAATAAAAAATTACTAAGGTAACTAAGATCAAACCTTAAAGGGCTATTCCAGCCAAAATTGGAAACCACACGGATGCATTTTATTTTGAATAGAAGCCGTTTTGTAATATAAATGTATTGGCAAAAATGCTTCTACTAAAAGCTACAGCTGTTTCAAAAGTGTATTTAAATATGCACCGTGCACCAGCATTTTAAACACAGCACTAGCTCAGAGAGCCTAAGGTGCTTGTACCATCTGCTAATGACTCAATGTGGTCATTGCTGATGTGATAGAAGCCCCATTGGCACTTTGAGCAGCTGCATTTTTTAAAATGCTGGTTCACTGAGAATATCTAGCTATGCTTCACATGCACGTGCAGAGAATATGACATGTATATTGCAAATATATTTATATTCAAATATGTAATTCATCATTTAAACCATGAAACTTGTACACAATGTTCCTTATGATTGCACTGAAGTGTATGAATGTTAAAAAAATATATATATAAAAGTACTTAAAATTATATGAAAGTGTTAATTGTATGCAAAATGAATTGATGTTAATGGTGAAGTGGAAAAAACAGCATTCAAACACATCAGCAATCATTATCATGAATGGCAAATCAAATCATTTGGCTTTGGATTGTCCTACAAATTCTCCTTCAATAAACTGATTCTTACTGTTTTTCTGTGTTAAACTAGATTTCCTGTTATGTTTTTTTTTTTTAAAGCATTTTTTTTAAAACACAAGAGAGTACAACAGAAACAAAGGCATTGCCAAAAGTGGTTCAATAGGATATATAAAAAAAAATATATATATATATATATATATATATATATATATATATATATATATATATATACACACACATATATATATATATACCTGTATATATAAATATATAAATATATATATATATATATATACACACACACATATATATATATGTTATAACTTAGAGATGGGTAAACAAACATATAGATATGTTTTTCCTTTGGTTGACAGTGTTGCTAAAATGTTCTCACTTGCCCTGCAACTGAACAAAAATATTGAAATTTGGCTTTTCAGCAGAAACATTTGGCCACAGTTTAAACAAACTGTAAAAGGGAAATTAAACCCTACATTTTTCATTCATGATTCGAGCATATAACTATAAACAACTTTGCTCCATTCTCTTCATATCCTTTGTTAAAGGAGCAGCAATGCCCTACTGGGAGCTAGCTGAACACATTGGATGAGCCGATGACAAGAGGTGTATATCTGTGCAGCCACCAATCCAGTAGTATGATTTTCAACAAGGATACAAACAGAAAAAAGCAAATTTCATAACATAACTTAATTGGTAAGTTATTTTAAAATTGCACAATCTGTCTAAATCGTGAAAGTTTTATTCTGACTTTACTGTCCCTTTAAATAAACAACAGATTACAAACAGATTACTAAATAACAAATTACTTACATATAAGGGACCATTGTGTACAGATGTATATCTCAGATAGCTTATATTTTACAATCTTTTGTTTTTTGTTTTCCCTTTAGTCTGGATCGCTCTGGATGGTGTGAGATTAGAGCATTTAAAGGGACATGAAACCCAAAATGTTTGTTTCATGATTCAGACAGAGCATGTGATTTTAAACAACTTTCAAATTTGCTTATATTATTTAAATTGCTTCATGCTCTTGGTATCCTTAGTTGAAAAGCATATCTAGATAGGCTCATAAGCAGCAATGCATTATTGGGAGGTAGCTACTGATTGGTGACTGCAAAAAATGCATCTTTTCATTGGTTCAACAGATGTCTTCAGATAACTCTTAGTAGTGCACAGTTGCTCCTTCAAAAAAGGATACCTTTGGAATGAAGCAAACTTGATAAAAGAAGTAAAATGGAAAGTTGATTAAAATCACATTTTCTATTTGAATCATGAAAATTAAGAAAAATAAAAATGTTGAGTTTCATGTCCCTTTAACGAGCAAGGGTGGCATTTTGACGCTGTGTTTATAATTAGACACTTCACACTATTTGTCCTGTGTCAATTTATAGTTTCTTCTTAAAATATTTGGGCCCATGCCATGTGGTAAGCCAGTAAATAAGGTTTGTCTTTTTATGTTAGTATTTACAGCGTTAGAAGTGAACACTGGTTTCTAAATCTCTAGAGCAGATGTGAAATATGTGTCATCATCACATTTAATGCTGAACTAAATTGCAGCTTATCCATTTTACAAAGAACTGTTTTATTCCCCCTTTTAATTTAATAGTTATGTCAAATCATTTGAATCCTAATTAAACCTGGCTCATTACCATTTTGACAGTAACAAAGGTCTGATCTTCAGTGAGACACCCATAATAAACCTAAAATGTCAGATTTTAGGCACAGTATATTGCAAGCAGACAACTACAACCTTCATGACTCATTTTGCTAGTTCAGTTCTCCACATTCAACAGGACAGTCCAGTATTTTAGCAGGCTACCCAGTAAAATATATAGAAAATACTGGACACTTAGGGCCAGATTACAAGTGGAGCACTAAATATGGCTTTCATAAAAGCGATATTTGTGACCTACTTTGTAATACCAGTGCATGCTAATGCGTTCACATTGCTGGGAAGCATTGCACTCACGAGAGCGCGCTTCTATAGGCTCCTATGGGAGCCTCGTTCTGACGCCTTCAGAGACGGCATCAGAAATTCAGCTCGGCGAAGGGGGTAAGTAATGTAGCGATGGCAGCATGTTTAAATATATATGTATATGATTATTTACATACATATTTATGTGTTAATATATACACAGGGTAAAAACGGCATTACTGCCTATAAGCGTTCTTTCATTTAAAAATTAACACAATAGATAACACCCACCGTTTTACTATGGGTTGTTCCAGATCATGTGACTAAATTGCAAGATTCTAAAGTCTAAAGGTGGACTGAGGTAAATACAGTACATGGTAATATTAGTATTGGGTGATTAGAATGTCTGAAAAACGAGTATGTATATTGTATATATATATATATATATATATATATATATATAAAAATACAATAACAAAAATACAGTAACAAAAGAGTTACTTTATGAAGAGGCGACCGGACCACAACTGTTAGTTCAAAACTTAGATAAACAAAAGCACATACATAGAGGAAGAGATTGTATTAATCATAGTTAGCTGTGAGTTAAACAATGCAGCTCAATTTAGAAAGAAAAAAAATATTGCATACATAGTGGCAAAAATACAAAAAAAATTATTAAAGCACCTGATAATAATGCAAAAGACAAAGTCACTTGTGCTTGAGTTTCAGTGTGGGTGTACTAGTTGATCAGTATATGCATATAGTAGGTACCTTAAAAATGCATTGAGAAAGTATCTAGTTCTAAAATGGCCACAATAAAAATAAGGCTAGTAATATTAATAAAGTAAATAGAGAATAGCATGGGTGCTGTTTGATAGACTTGTGCATGGTGGTAAAATTCGGTTCGGATGTTTTCAAATTTCGGTACGGATCGATTCAAATTTGGAAAAATTTGAATGAATTTGTTTCAAATTCATTTCGGATTCATTCGGATTCGAATAAATTCGGCTGGATTCGGTTCGGTTCGGTTAGGTGTAACCCATAGCAGAGTGATATAACCTAATATACTGTACAATACTAGTGTAATCCATGCCATCCGAATCTACCGAATAAATCCAAACTAATTCGGATTTATTCGGTAGATTCGGTACTATCGTAATTCGGAAATTCAAATCGATCCGAATCTCCGAATTTAACAAATTTGTCCGAATCTAAATGCACATGTCTACTGGTTGACTGATTCTAGTTAACTAAATGACACAAGGTAAAAAAGTAAAAGATCACATATGTTTAGATGATAACAGTCTCCATTATACTAGCATTATTTAATATTTAATATAAAGTAACTTCTATGTTATTCCCAAAAAATGATTAAATCAAAAGCTGAGTTAAAGCCTTTGGGGGTGCGGGTATCTAGAGTGAAGATCCAGAAAGCTTCTCTTTTAGGAGTAATTTATTTGTTTTACCTCCTCTAGTTGTATATCTAACTTTCTCTATGACCTTCCACCTTAGAGTAGTTGTTACATTGTTGTGTTCAACTATAAAATGTTTCACTAATTCAGAGCATTGGTCAGACCTCTTAATATCAGACAAGTTTTGTCTGACTCTCTCCCTTACTTCTTGTGAGGTGCATCCAATGTACTGCTTCCTATTACATGTGCACCAAAAAAGGTAAATATCATTCTTAGATCTGCAATTAACACATTCTTTTAAAGTGTATTGTTTTCCTGTCACTGATGATTCAAATGTGTCAGTCATGTTGCCAAAACCAGAATGGATGCATTGTCTATAGCCACACTTATGCATACCTTTAACTTCCAACCATGAACTATGGGGTTTCTTTGTCCTAATCTCACTAGGAGACAAGATATTGCCAGTTGAGATCCCTCATTTATATGAGAAGGAACAACCTTCTTCTACAATGTGTTATAAGCCATCATCTGCAGATAGCATTAGGAAATGTTACATATTTCATAGTAGTCAGATGAAAATTGTGTAACAAAATTATTAGGATTGCGTTTGTGCTTATTTTATTTTGTGAATGATTTATCAACTAGAAGATTTTTTTCTGTCTAAATTGTCAACTTATCTCTTTGCTCTGAAAATAGTTTTCCCGTCATAACCTCTATTCAATAGTCTGTTAACCAGATCTTCACTCTGTTTCTCATAATCTTTATGCTGACTGTAGTTACATTTTATTCTAATGAATAGCCCCTTGGCTATAGAAAAAGGAACCTGTTTTGGGTGATTACTTTTCCCATGTAGAAGGGTGTTACCCGCAATAAGTTTCCTATAAATAGTAGATTCTACTGTACTAGCGTCTTGGTTAAACATTAGAGTAATATCCAAATAGTTTATTTTTTGGTTGTTAAATTCATAGGTAAATCTTAGACCTAGCAGGTTATCCTTGAGATACAAAATGAAGTCATTAATTATTCTGCTGTTACCGGACCAAATAAACAATAGGTCATTGATAAAACGATGATAAGTCCGTATATACTCTGCGAAAGGATTTCTTTCTCCATAAATATATAATGACTCCCACCAACCCATGGTTACATTAGTGTATGAAGGGGCAAATTTTGCCCCCATCGCTGTGCCATGGATTTGAAGGTAGAAATCTTCATTAAATTTGAAGAAATTGTGTGTCAGCAGAAAATGAGTGACCTCCATAAGGTAGTCAATATAATCTGTAGTAAAGTCAGTATAGTTAGTAAGAAAATGTTTAACTGCTCTTAAGCCTAGTTGGTGGGGTATTGTAGAATAGAGTGAGGCCACGTCAACCGTTAGCCAACAATCAAGATGGTTACATTTAAAATTGTCAAAAATTTGTAGGACATGCTTAGTATCCCTCAAGTAAGTGGTAATTGTAGAACCAGTGGTTAAAGGATACTATCCAACCATTCTGATAGCATTTGACATAGAGAGCCAATGCCAGAGACTATTGGTCGCCCTTTCACTTCTATTAGGGACTAATGGACCTTAGGCAAAATATGAAAAATGGGAATGGTTGGCTGTTTCACAAGTATGTAATCAAAAGTGTCTATATGTGGCCCTTAGAAAGACCTTGCTCTAAAAGTGACATTAGTTTAATCTTGAAGACATTGGTTGGATTTTGTTTGAGAAAGATGTAATCTTCCCTATTGTCTAGTTGTCTGTGGACTTCTTTGGTGTAAGAATCAATATCCCAGACAAATACACTACCGCATTTGTCTGCTGATTTTATCACCAGATTTTTGTTCTCATTTAGGGACTCCAGGGCTATTTTCTCTTCTTTAGAGAGGTTATTTTTATTTCTCTTTTGTTTTAGTGATAGATTCACAAGATCAGCCTCAATTCTTTTTTGGTAATTAACCAATATTTCACCCCGTGAATGTATGGGGTAAAAAATGGACTTAGGTTTGAAGCCAAATTGCGAGTCTATCATACCTGTTTGCAAATTGCTGTCTTTTTTAAGCTCAGATAGGCTTTGAAGGTCTCTCAATTCTGAAAAATCAAATACATTTTTAGATGTGGTGTAATTAATTATTCTGCTTGGTGGTTGTTCTGAGTCTTTGATTAAAAGAAAAATGTTTTCTTAGTGTTAACTGTCTGATAAATCTATTTACATCAACAAGGGTCTGAATAGTGGTTGAACCTTGTGGTGGGTACAAACCCCAAACCATAACTTAATATTCTATTTTCTGCATCATTAAGAATATAGTCAGTTAGATTAATGACATTAGTGGTTGGAGACTGATCATGAACAGTTCCTTCTGGTATCTGTTTTGCCCCCTGCCTCGTCTCAGAGGATAACGAGTCTGATTGGGTCTTATGCCATTTCCTCTTCCTGCCCCTCTCCTCCTCCTCTTGTTGTGGGATTCCCTGTGGGTACATATATATTTACTGGGAACATACAGTTCCCATAGACCGCAATGTAAAGGTACTTTTCAGTGTCGTTTTTTTTTCCAAACACTTCACTCCCACCAACTTTAACCCCAAAGTACTACCTAGTGCAGTAATTGTATTAAAAATAAAGATGCTGGGGGCGGAGCCAACTAGCAAAGTGGATGGTCGCACATCGATAGAGCTCCCGGTTCAAACTTTAATAACAAGGATTTATCTACCTACACTTTATAACTAAAACTTTGTGAAATGATATCCCACTATATACTTTATACCTAGAACGAACCTGGGAGCCCACAACAGCACGGTACTATTAGAGCATATACTGCATTTGGATTGCCCGTGCAGCAATACTGATATTTGAGGAACTAATATTGCCAAGTCCAATAACACCACCACACTCCTAAGACCCAGAGATTAATCCGAGCACTGACTGTGAGAAACCCTGGCATCGGGTACTGAATATATACCAGTGTTGCAGTTGGATTATAAAGCGTGAAATGCCATATTGGGCCATATGGTCACACCTCTACTAATCTTCCAGCATGAATATGCAGGCATCCTATGCAGCTATTATCGACCTAATGGTGGAATTTGAAAGGAAGACATCCAACTGTCTGGGCAACCCATGCGGGACGACACAGATAGAAGATACAGTTCTTGAAGATATCACAGTGAAGCTGGAGGTGAGCCTGCAGAACGCTGCCCCAAGCATGGAACACCCACGTGGCAACTAATGGGGTCAGAAATAGAACAGAGGAGAAGTGTGCGGGCTTCCGAGCAGAATAGACTCTTTGGGAAACTTGGATCGAATCATGATACCGCAGGTCACTCCATGCCCTCGGTTGCCTTACCTCACATCCTCACGGAGGCTCCCGATCTCAAGTGACACCAACTTCTGGACTTTGACCTCCTGCCAACTATAGGGAGTCTCTGTTTGCCGAATGTTGAGGGCGATCGGAGGGATTGCAGGGTAATTCAGAATGGAGCCCTGGCTGACACCCGGACGAACAGTGTCGATTTATACAGCCTTGAAAGCATTTTGTCTATGATGGGATTTCAACAGACTCAGGGGCACTCAGGTGTAGGCTGAACTTTTATTTATTTATTTATTAATTTTTTTTGTTTAATCTTTTATTTATGTCAAATTTTACAATACAATAAACAATGCAATACAACAATATAAAAGCGACAGGACTTCAGTAATACATAAAACTTTGACAGGCATAACCCGTTGCGCAATGACTTCTGTGACACTTTAATAAAACCCTTGCACAAAAAGGGATCAGCCGACACCCACCCCTCACAATCAGTAATAATACTGTTTTGCTTGTGTTTTTGTTTTTTCAGTGTGACTGGTTGGTTCTATTGTCAGTTGGGTTCACAGACACCTCATATACTTACTAAGCTTCTCCTAACTAGCATAACTCCAGTCTTCATTGCTATGCAAAAATATACATATATAGTATATTGGGTCCTTGGAAGATTTCCCATACATATACCAGTGCATGTTGTCATGCTGCTAGCGGCCGTGGCAGCATGGCACAGTACTACAGTTCCCTCCCGCTTGCTTCTTGAGGATCTATAAAACCAAGCCATGTGTTCCATTTCCAAGGTCAGGAGGACCTAATCTATAACACTCAATCTAGATTACCACGTCAGCAATACCACCCCGTATTCATTTAGTCGGTCTCGTCATCCCAGGTCAAAGTAAACAGGACTAGGAGGGGGTGTATGTGTCTCTAACTATCAAGGAGCGTTGTCTCTCCCCATTTTGGTAGTGGTGGGCATTTAGTCTCTCTCCAACTGGTTCCATGTTAGATGTCTCAATTATAGAAGCCTAGGGAGCAGCTCTAAGGGAGTGTAACCCCTGTCTGGGGCAATAGTAAGATTCCCAAAAGAACATCATTTCAGCATAGAAGTCCAGTTTACCTGTAGTGTAGTAATAATACCTCTCTAGTGACAGAATTTTCTCCATTTGTGATTTCCACATCTGCAAAGTGGGTGTAGCTTCAGATTTCCATAGTCTAGGTACTATTTGTTTAGCGCTACATATGGCTAATTGGAGAAGGGATGTGTAGTGTTTAAATGGGAGTTTGGGTAGAACGTGGAATAGGTATATTAAAGGATCTAGAGAAAGGTCATGATTTAACATTTTGCTCATCTCCTGATTTACTTCTGTCCAAAATTTCTGAATCTTAGGGCATTCCCACCAGATATGGTAAGGCGTGCCTTCTCCTGAGCATTTCCTCCAGCATCTGTCCGATGCTGTCGGGAAAATATATTTTAACCTATGGGGGGTGAGATACCAACGTAGTAGAAATTTATAGTTAGTGTCTAGTAATGAGGCCGAGTGTGCGGATTTGCTGGTATGCGCAAATATAGCGTACCATTCGTCTTCCGAAAGTGTGTAGGGGAGTTCTATATGCCAGGGTAGTATGGTCGAGGTTTGTTTGAACTCAGAGGGTGTAATTAATAATTGATATAAGGTGGAGATAGCATGCGGTGGGGGTGAGTCAAGGTTGCATAGTCTTTCTAACGGAGAGCGTTCCCTAGTGGCCAGGTGTCTCAGCTTTTGGGTGTGTACAAAGTGCCGTAGTTGCAAATATCCGAACCAGTTAGTAAAACGTGTAATTCCCATCTCTGAAAATTGCTGTCTGTACATCACTTTTATTTATTTTTTAACGCACAGTATTAGGGCAGCACACTATGTTCATATACCTCCTATCGGCTCTTCCTCTTTCCTAATGTAGCTTGGTTTTAGATAGACACATTACTGCTGACTCACTTAGGTATTTTACCTTTAGTAAAAATAACCCTGATGATGGCATATAAACTTGGAAAATGGGAATTTTTTACATAACCCGGACTAGTATGGTTTTCTCTCAACAGTCCCTCACATATGTTACAACAGGCACATACCCTTTTTTTACTTTATATAGTCGACTGGAGCAGATAGGAGCGACCGGTGTGGGGTAGGATATCCTATCTTACTTGGAGGGGATCATCTTGATGCACACAAATAGTTATTTGCATAAAGAGTATATTTCCTGTTTTTCGCAGACTTTCAGAACTAAAAATGCTATCAGTGTGAATCTTACTCACATACTGTTTTGCTTGTGTTTTTGTTTTTTCAGTGTGACTGGTTGGTTCTATTGTCAGTTGGGTTCACAGACACCTCATATACTTACTAAGCTTCTCCTAACTAGCATAACTCCAGTCTTCATTGCTATGCAAAAATATACATATATAGTATATTGGGTCCTTGGAAGATTTCCCATACATATACCAGTGCATGTTGTCATGCTGCTAGCGGCCGTGGCAGCATGGCTCTATAAAATTTACTTCTGGAGACTTATTTTTGTGGCTTAGTTAAACCTAAAACATACCAGTCTATTGCTCTCCCATATGACATAGTAAATACACCTTTTCAAGACTATAGGAGATGAGTAGTTTAGCATTTATCATTTAGCACTCAACAAATGCTAATGCTTGTTTATAACCAGTATGATCCTTGGAGATTACTGCCCTGCATTTCTTTGTTTATAGCCCTTTGGTATCCAACTTACTTATGGAATTACTATGGACCCACAGTTTAATAAGACAATGTTTGCATGTTACTCCCTTTTTACCTAAATGTATTAGCTTCAGACACATGCATAACATTTGTACCTATTTTATTCTCTCACCTAAGCACCTGGCTTTATGCCAAGCTTCTCACTTTGTCTGCGGATTCCTTATGCACAGTCGCACCTCTTAACTAAAATGGGGAATAGTTGATAAATAAATACTAATGCCTTATTTTTATTTTTTTTACATCTCATCTCATTGAGTTGGTTATGCCTCTAATGTATTTTAGTTTAAGTCAAAATAACCCCTACAGTTCTCAGAATTCCTCTTAGCCATATCAATACACTTACATATATAGTCCTAGTGAACTAATTTTAATCCCCTGCATATGCTCAATTGCGCAATTGTTTGAAGTATCTGCCTATTTTTTCCCTCCACGCAATAGAGCCTGATTCTTTTAACTCTGCTCACATAGATTACATCCATCTAGTTCTTTCTATGACTTTCAAATTACTCAAATGGCTTCTTTTAATCTCCTCCCCCGACTCGTTCTCTAATTAATGCAGAGAGGTGTTGAGGCACATAAGACTATCCTATCAAAACCAGCATAAATGACCTACACACTCTGACCACACACACTTTGGTATGATAACTTTCAAATTTACAGAGGTCAATATATAGCACATTCTTGATATGTCTTGCTTATCACACTCTATCACCTTCCCCCCCATAAAAATGAGCCCCCTATTTTAGGAGGACTAACTAGGCGGTTTATCTTGCCTATACCGCACCCTACCTACTGTTTTCAGCTACTTCCTAAGTACTTACTCCTACATAGCACCATAGTGATGAATCTATAAGCCCTACCTAGATCAGCAAGACTGATCATTATTACCTGTCAACTAAATATATAATCTTAAACCAGCTCTTGGTTGCCTCTCTGGAGGTGTTAGTTCTAGTGTTTCACTATAGATTATATTTATCACCAAGGGAGTATATACAATATCACATTATATATTACATTATATTATATACTTTATATCATATTCTATACCTTATTAGTTTTAAAGAAGTTGATATTTGTTCGCTCATAATAAGAAAACTTGAGGTTGATTTAATGTTATTTTGCTAGAACTTTAGTACTGTATTATGGTTATCATCTGTTTTATACTGGCTGCGTATGCAGCAATTTTGTACTGTCTTTATTTTTTTTTCTTTCAACTTCAATAAAAATAAAAAATAAAGATGCTGCCATCTTTATTTTTTAATAAAATACAATACACAGTATTTTGGGGGCATTTGGGGCAGAATTATAAAATTAACCAGCGATCTGATCTCTGGTTATTACTGCGAGTTCGCAGTAGCAATAACCAGACACTTGTAATGGCTGATTAATTATCACGCTCCCGCAAATGGGCAAATTTTCCCGTTTGTGGCTGCTCAATAATATAGTGCTCCACTTGTAATCGAGCCCTTAAACTTTAAAGTGTCCACTAACTTTAAAAGCCCCCCTATGCCTCTATGCTTTACAAATATCTCCCAAAAAAGTGTCACTGTGCATTTCAATCAGCCAAGCAATTATTTTTTTAGGCAATTATATAGAAAACAAACAAATATACAGTTTTCTTTACATAAAATATGAAAATATGGCGGTGCTTCCCTAGAATAACTCCAGTGAATAGTGCAATTGTAGTTGGCCACATGCCTTTTTAGATTAAAAAAACGTTCATGGAAGGTAAACGTATGCACTGGCGTTAATTGGAAGGTATGCTTATGATATTCATGCCTACCAATCAGCTCCCCTGTTTGAGCAGAGAACATTGATTAGTGCATAAATCAATAAGGTATCAATAAGGTAGGTATATAACTATTACATTTATATAATTATTATCCCATAAAGAGCCCATACACTCATATCTCTCAGGAGAGTGCGGGGGGGTGCCCTAGCAGTCAGTGAGTAATATTACCAAGAAAAGAAAAAAGAAAACCACTGAACATTGATTAGTGGTAGCTGCTCCACCATAGCCCCAGCGCACCATCGAATGATATGTCTGTTTAAGCTGATGGTAAGATTCCCTGGGATGTGGTAATACAAAATAAAGGGGATGAAAATACATCAGATTTTGTTAGACTCCTCCCCTTGATGCTGCTAATATCTTTGTATGGATGTTTTGTTGGTCACATGTCCTGTCAATATGCTCATAACCTCTCTTCTCTCCTCTTTTAAAGCTACGTTTCCTTCCCCATCTTGACCTATTCCTGCTTGTACATACCCTTTTCTTCTCCACCCATCCTATTTATATTATATCTACCATTTATTGTAATACTCTTCTTAAAAAGTCTTCTGACATCTCTTTTGTTAGTTCTTCTTTTGGATTAATTGGCCTATAATGTTTTAGATCAACGGGAGTGCTCTTTTATGTAGAACATTGCGTTGAGATATGGAAAGAACGTTACCACACAGAACACGGTCCTCTTGGCTTCAAAAACACAAGGAAGAAACATGGTTATTAATCCCCTTGGGCAACGTTTGACAAATCCTCGGAGCCAGGAAGTCATATTAAATAAAATTTCCCTTCTAGCTTTTGTGAGTATTTTGAATATGCCTGTTAATATTCTTTGATTACAAGGCAAACATGAAGTATGTCTGGATGCAAATATACAGAAATGTACTGCTGTAATCAAATGTTTCCCAAACAAAAATCATACTAACATTAAAGAACAATATGTTAAATCAAAGATGCATGGTAACAATAGGCAACATTTTATTTCATAAGTGAAAATATCCAATAGCAGCTAAGGTGTTTTTTTTATCAGTTTCAAATTTACTCCAATCAATAAGAGCTGCCAAATAAACAAGAAAAAACAATTGAATATGAAAATGATAGAACACATTGGGTAGGCATGATAATCTCATTTTTCTTTGCCCTGGAAATAAGCTTTACTTAGCAGCAAATCAAACTTTCTGCTGATGAGAGCTAATAAGATTGAAACAGCTGTCCAGAAGAGGTTTTGATTTTGCTGCACCTACCCCATAAAGGATTTCTGTGATTAAACAGCTCTGGAAACAAAAAGCAGTTGCATATCTTACCCAGAATGTAACAAGATTTATCTACTCCATAATTTAACTGGAAAAAATAATATAAAAATATAAATAAAATAATAATAAATAATATATATATATATACACATACATACAACAATAGGGGAAAATACTCTCATCTCCTTTGCAGCTTACCAGGATGACAGGACCCGGAAACATTATGCATAGAAGACCTTTTTGGATATATATATATATATATATATATATATATATATATATATATATATATATATATATATATATATATATATATATATATATATATATATATATATACAGGGAGTGCAGATTTATTAGGCAAGTTGTATTTTTGAGGATTAATTTTATTATTGAACAACAACCATGTTCTCAATGAACCCAAAAAACTCATTAATATCAAAGCTGAATAGTTTTGGAAGTAGTTTTTAGTTTGTTTTTAGTTATAGCTATTTTAGGGGGATATCTGTGTGTGCAGGTAACTATTACTGTGCATAATTATTAGGCAACTTAACAAAAAACAAATATATACCCATTTCAATTATTTATTTTTACTAGTGAAACCAATATAACATCTCAACATTCACAAATATACATTTCTGACATTCAAAAACAAAACAAAAACAAATCAGTGACCAATATAGCCACCTTTCTTTGCAAGGACACTCAAAAGCCTGCCATCCATGGATTCTGTCAGTGTTTTGATCTGTTCACCATCAACATTGCGTGCAGTAGCAACCACAGCCTCCCAGACACTGTTCAGAGAGGTGTACTGTTTTCCCTCCTTGTAAATCTCACATTTGATGATGGACCACAGGTTCTCAATGGGGTTCAGATCAGGTGAACAAGGAGGCCATGTCATTAGATTTTCTTCTTTTATACCCTTTCTTGCCAGCCACGCTGTGGAGTACTTGGACGCGTGTGATGGAGCATTGTCCTGCATGAAAATCATGTTTTTCTTGAAGGATGCAGGCTTCTTCCTGTACCACTGCTTGAAGAAGGTGTCTTCCAGAAACTGGCAGTAGGACTGGGAGTTGAGCTTGACTCCATCCTCAACCCGAAAAGGCCCCACAAGCTCATCTTTGATGATACCAGCCCAAACCAGTACTCCACCTCCACCTTGCTGGCGGGAGTCGGACTGGAGCTCTCTGCCCTTTACCAATCCAGCCACGGGCCCATCCATCTGGCCCATCAAGACTCACTCTCATTTCATCAGTCCATAAAACCTTAGAAAAATCAGTCTTGAGATATTTCTTGGCCCAGTCTTGACGTTTCAGCTTGTGGGTCTTGTTCAGTGGTGGTCGTCTTTCAGCCTTTCTTACCTTGGCCATGTCTCTGAGTATTGCACACCTTGTGCTTTTGGGCACTCCAGTGATGTTGCAGCTCTGAAATATGGCCAAACTGGTGGCAAGTGGCATCTTGGCAGCTGCACGCTTGACTTTTCTCAGTTCATGGGCAGTTATTTTGCTCCTTGGTTTTTTCACACGCTTCTTGCGACCCTGTTGACTATTTTGAATGAAACGCTTGATTGTTCGATGATCACGCTTCAGAAGCTTTGCAATTTTAAGAGTGCTGCATCCCTCTGCAAGATATCTCACTATTTTTGACTTTTCTGAGCCTGTCAAGTCCTTCTTTTGACCCATTTTGCCAAAGGAAAGGAAGTTGCCTAATAATTATGCACACCTGATATAGGGTGTTGATGTCATTAGACCACACCCCTTCTCATTACAGAGATGCACATCACCTAATATGCTTAATTGGTAGTAGGCTTTCGAGCCTATACAGCTTGGAGTAAGACAACATGCATAAAGAGGATGATGTGGTCAAAATACTCATTTGCCTAATAATTCTGCACACAGTGTATATATATATATATATATATATATATATAGAGAGAGAGAGAGAGAGAGAGAGAGAAAGAGAGAGAGAGAGAGAGAGAGAGAGAGAGAGAAAGAGAGAGAGAGAGAAAGAGAGAGAGAGAGAGAGAGAGAGAGAGGGAGGAAGAGGCACTCTCATGACTTTCATAGGATGCTGTTAATTCAACTCTTTATTTCCAGTTTAAAGTTAGGTCAACGTTTCGGTCCACGCAAGGACCTTTTGCAAGAACAATTGATATCTTTTGTAGACATTCTTTCTTTGCTCGAGTAAAGAAAGAATGTCTACATAAGATATCAATAAAAGGTTGAATTAACAGCATCCTATGAGTCCTGAGAGTGCCTTTTCCTTTCTAAATCTATTCCAAATATTATAATGAGAGCACCCTGGTAGTGAGTGCTTGGATCATCCATTCTGATTATATATAGGGATCTGCTTATTTGATGTGCGAGATATCATATATTGGGGCAATTGACTCAAAAGTATTTCTTAAAGTGAATGTCAACTTTCAAGAATGAGTGCCCCAGTTTTTAAAAATACTATTAAAAACAGGGCCACTTTTATTCATGAAAGTTTACATTTCACCGGGTTTGTTAAAATACTTACCTTTTCTTCTTGAAGCCGGAGAAGCGATTCCCCCTCCTGCCGCTCGTCACCTCATATGTCAGCACAGCAATGACGAATCCGGCATCCTCTAATCATGGCGTTGCCTCAGGCAATGATTCCCCTGGGGGGAAAGCCGTGATTGAAGGATGCCATAATTGTCATTGCTGATGTAAGAAGAGACGAGCGGCAGGAGGGGGAATCGCTTCACCGGCTTCAAAAAGAAAAGGTAAGTATTTTAACAAAACGGGTGAAATGTAAACTTTCATGAATGAAAGTGCCCCTGTTTTTAATAGTATTTTTTAAAAACCGGGCACTCATTCTTGAAAGCTGACATTTACTTTAATGGTAGAAACGTCCACTGGTGATCAGCTAGAAATGATAAGAGAAATGTGAATATGATCTCGATGCCATTACCCAGGGATTTTCCATTTAACAAAGGTTGACATTTGTTTTAGGAGGGTAGTGCAAAGTTTCATTTTAAAATTTCAATTAAATGAGTACAGAAATCAGGAATTTCCCTTTCTGAAGCCGAGTAACTTAAACTCTGTTTTAAAATTTGTGGTTAATGCTTCTCTGCTCAATAATTTTCTCTAAATAAATAGCATTCTTAAAAGCTTAAGGGCCCATTATAGTCAAAAAATGACAAGCTCTAAAATGTTAAGATTAGCAACTATGCACCTCTATGGGCTCCATTTATCAAGCAGGGGTAGCTGCTTTGGAGGCACATCGTTTCAGGCTGGGCTGAAATTAAAGTTAAGAAGCAGTGGTCGTAAGACCGCTGCTCCTTAAAGGGACAGTCTAGTCGAAATTAAACTTTCATGATTCAGATAGGGCATGAAATTTTAAACAACTTTCCAATTGAATTTTATCATTAAATTTGCTTTGTTCCCTTGGTGGTATTTTCGAAAAGCTAAACCTAGTTAGGCTCAAACCGATTTCTAAACCGTTGACAAATGCCTCTTAGCTCAGAGCATTTTGAACGTTTTTCACAGTTAGACAGTACTAGTTCATGTGTGTCATATAGATACCATTGTGCTCACTCTGGAGTTTTTTAGAATTCTGCACTGATTGGCTAAACTGCATGTCTGTCAAAAGCATTGAGATTAGGGGGCAGTCTGCAGAGGCTTAGATACAAGTAATCACAGAGGTAAAACATATATTAATATAACTATGTTGGTTATGCAAAACTGGGGAATGGGTAATAAAGGGATTATCTACCTTTTTAAACAATAACAATTCTGGTGTTGACTGTCCCTTTAACCTGTCCACCTAAAAGGTGGTGGATTTAAATTATCCAGATCCAATACAATTGGGATGATTGACAGCCCCTGCTAGCGTCCAATTGGCCGCCAGCGAGCAGTGGGGAGCATTGCACAATCATTTCTGGTGAAATGCTTGTGCAATGCAAAATATGGACAGTGTATGCTGTACGATTGCAGCAATGTCCAGTGGACGTTATTCGCTACAGTGAATCATGTCCGCTCAACATTTGATAAATGGAGACCTATGTGTTTAAAACCTGCAACCGGATTGAACACACAGTAGAAGAACTGCTCAGGGCCCACTGAGCACTGCTGGTCCCAAGCCAAAACTGGAGCAGATCCAATTATCAGCGCTAGTTACACAGCTGGGTTGTGCAACCTCCATGTAGAGGTACAGGGTCGCTAGTCTTTAAATTACTTAAAAATTAGAGTGTGTAATTTTTCAACTAAAATGGCCATTTTAAGCTATATGAGCTATGAGTTTTTATGTAGGTTTAAGATATTTTAGTGAGGTATGAGTTTGGATACATTACTTTTGAAAACCATCTTAACCATATTAACCATCTTGAGTGAGATTTAAGCTGCTGACCCTCTTCAGCAAGTTTCTAATACTGACTTTGCATATTCAATTTGCGATTAGTTTCACCTACACAGAGGTGAACAAATTAAAAACAAAATCACTATGCAAAATATATTTAAAATATGTTTTAACACTCTTTATAGTTTTCAAATTTCAGTCAGTCTGTCCATCTGGTCTGACTGACGTGACCATAGATACTAAGGATAAGTCAAAATAAAATTATCACTATGAGAAAATAAAATGGTAAACTTAATTATCTGTCTAGTCAAAATTAAACTTTCATGATTCAGATAGGGCATGCAATTTTAATTAACTTTCCAATTTACTTTAATCATCAAATTTGCTTTGTTCTCTTGGTATTCTTTGTTAAAAGCTAAACCTAGGTAGGCTCATATGCTAATTTCGAAGCCATTGAAGGCTGCCTCATATTTCAGCACATTTTGACCATTTTTACAGCTATACAGAGCTAGTTCATGCGTGCCATATAGATACACATTGTGCTCCATCCTGTGGAGTTATTTATGAGTGAGTAGTGATCTGGCTAAAATGCAAGTCTGTCAAAATAAATGAAATAAGGGGGCAGTTGTGCAGAGGCTTTATATTAATATAACCGTGTTGATTATGCAAAATTGTGGAATGGGTAATAAAGAGATTATCTATCTTTTAAACAATAACAATTCCGAAATAGACTGTCCCTTTAAAAATCTAAAATAAAAATGTTGACAATCTAGTACAGCTCTAATGAGCAAATGTTTGTCAAGTAAAGCTAGGAAAGTTTTACTCTATTACATTCTTGTGCCAATTTTCTTCTTAACAAAGATTGGTGCTAGATATAGCTTTGCTTTAAAATGTTCATACTGACATACAGGAAAACAAAATGAATGCTTGCCTGATAAAATGTCTTTCTTTCCGGACATGGAGAGTCCACAATGTCATTCCAATTACTAGTGGGATATTCAACTTCTGGCCAGCAGGAGGAGGCAAAGAGCACCCCAGCAAAGCTGTTAAGTGTAACTTCCCTTACCCATAATCCCCAGTCATTCAGCCAAATGACATAGAAAAAGAAGAAACACAAGGGTGAAAAGGTGTCTGAGGTTTACTCAAAAAAACTGCTGAATTATATTTTTAAAAGAGGGCGGGGTCGTGGACTCTTCATGTCCGGAAAGAAAGAAATTTATCAGGTAAGCATAAATTTTGTTTTAATTTCTAAGACATGGAGAGTCCAGAATGTCATTTCAATTACTAGTGGGAACCAATACCCAAGCTAGAGGACACAGAATGAACAGGGAGGGAGAAAAAGGCAGGAGGACCACCGCTTGAAGAACCTTTCTCCCAAAAGAAGCCTCAGCCGAGGCAAAAGTATCAAAATCATGTTGCCGCCTTGCAAATCTGTTCCACAGAAGCTTCATTTTTGAAAGCCCAAGAAGAGGAGACAGCCTTAGTGGAATGAGCCGTAATTCTCTCAGGAGGCTGCTGACCAGCAGTCCCATAAGCCAAACAAATCATACTTCTGACCTTTACGCTTCCCAGAGAAAACAACAAAAATGGCAGAAGATTGCCTAAAATCTTTAGTAGCTTGAAGGTAAAACTTTAGAGCATGCAAAACATCCAAGTTATGCAAAAGACTTTTGAGAAGAAGGATTAGGACAAAAAGAAGGAACTACAATTTCCTGATTAATGTTTTGATCCGACACCACTTTAGAGAGAAAACCCAATTTAGTACGAAGGAACGCCTTATCTGCATGAAAGATAAGGTACGGGGAATCACACTGCAGAGCTGAAAGTTCAGAAACTCTGCAAGTGGAAGAAATAGCAAGAAGAAACAAAACCTTCCAAGATAACAACTTTATATCAACAACATGCATCGGCTCAAACAGAGCCTGCTGAAAAGCTCTAAGAGCTAGGTTAAGGCTCCATTGTGGAGCAACAGGTTTAAACACAGGCCTGATTCTGACCAGAGCCTTAGCAAAAGCTTGAGCATCTGGCAGCTCTGCCAGACGTTTGTGCAAAATGATAGACAGAGCAGAAATCTGACCCTTCAGAGTACTGACTAACAAACCTTTCTCCAGGCCATCCTGAAGAAAAGAAAAAAATTTGTGGAATCCTAACCCGACTCCAAGAAAAACCTTTAGCTTCACACCAAAAAAGGTATTTACGCCATACCTTATGGTAAATCTTATGAGTAGACAGGACTAGGCATTTAATCTCCAAGCAGTCAGCTTCAGAGAATCTAGATTTGGATAGAGTAATGGACTCTGAATGAGTAGGTCCTTCCTCAGAGGTAACTTCCAAGGAGGAAGAGATGACATCTTCACCAGATCTGCAAACCAGATTCTGTGAGGCCAGGCAGGAGCTATTATGATCACAGACGCTCTCTCCTGCTTGATATGAGCAATGACTCGTGGAAGGAGAGCAAACGGAGGAAACAGGTAAGCTAGCCTGAAATACCAAGGAACCGCCAGGGCATCTATCAGGGCGGCCTGAGGATCTCTTGACCTTGAACCGTACTTTGGAAGCTTGGCGTTCTGACGAGATGCCATCAGATCCGGAACCACCCACATGAGGGTTATCCTGGAGAACACCAGGATGGAGAGCCCACTCCCAGGGATGAAAAGTCTGTCTGCTCAGAAAATCTTCCTCCTGATTGTCCACTCCTGGAATGTGGATGGCAGATAGCAGACAATCATGAGCTTCTGCCCACTGCAGAATGCGAGTCACCTCCTTCATAGCTAAGGAACTCCGAGTCCCTACCTGGTGGTTGATGTAAGCCACTGATGTGATGTTGTCCAACTGGAATCTGATAAACCGGACTAAAGATAATTGAGGCCAAAAAGTCAAGGCATTGAAGATTGCTCTCAACTCCAAGATGTTTATTGGAAGAGAGGACTCTTCCCGAAACCACAGGCCCTAAACCTTCAGAGAACCCCAAACAGCTCCCGAGCCTGACAGGCTGGTGTCCGTAGTCATAATCACCCAGGAAGTTCTCAGGAAACAGATTTCCTGAGATAGATTTTCCTGGGAAATAAACCATGAAAGAGAGTCTCTTGATAGGGGGTCCAGATTTATCCTCTGTGTTAAATCTGAATGGTCTCCGTTCCATTGATGGAGCATGCAAAGCTGCAGTGGTCACATATGGAACTGAGCAAAAGGAATGATGTACAAAAAAGCCACCATCAGACCAATCACCTCCATGCATTGAGCCACTGATGGACGAAAAACAGACTGGAGGGAAAGGCAAGAATCCAGAAGTTTGGATTTTCTGATGTCCATCAGGAAAATCTTCATGGACAGAGAATCTATGATTGTCCCTAGGAAAATCACTCTTGTAGATGGAACTAGAGAACTCTTTTCCAGATTCACTTTCCACCCGTGGGAACGTAGAAAAGATAACAACATCTTTGTATGAGATTTTGCTAGTTGCAAAGATGACGCCTGAACTAAAATGTTGTCTAGATAAGGTGCCACTGCAATTCCCTGGGATCTAATTACTGCCAATAGAGCTCCCAGAACCTTTGTAAATACTCTGCAAGCTGTGGCAAGACCAAAGGGAAGAGCAATATACTGGAAATGCTTGTCCAGAAAGGCAAACCTTAGAAACTGATAATGGTCCCTGTGTATGGGAAAGTAGGCGTCTTTCTGGTCTATGGTCGTCATGAACTGAACTTCCTGAACCAATGGAAGAATGAAACGAATAGTTTCCATCTTGAAAGACGGAACCCTGAGGTATTTGTTGAGGCACTTGAGATCTAGGATTGGTCAGAAAGTTCCCTCCTTTTTGGGAACCAGAAATAGATTTGAATAGAATCCTAGCTACTGTTCCTCTAGAGCAGAGCTTTTCAAACTTTTCATGTTGGTGACACACTTTTTAGACTTAAATAATTTTACGACACAGTAATTCAGTTGTACTAGCAAACAGGAGGTTAAACTAACTTGTTTTAAGAGATACAGACACATACATAAATGATATAATAACAGAATGTATTTACAAGTAACAGTATGTATGTGCAAAAATTAAAAAAGTTTAATATCGCCAATAGCTACTTACTATTTTAATGGGATGTATGAGGTTGATGGGATGAACACAGTTTCTGAATATTTGGTGGAATATTAGATAAAGACACTCGCATTTCATCATCAAGCATTTTTAAGCTTCCACTTCCTATCCATATATAGAGCAGGAGCAGCAATGCACTACTGGGAGCTAGCTGCAAAAAAAAAACACACTTTGACTTCTGACTTCAGTTCAGCATTTAAGCTGCCGCCCTCAGAGGTCCTTTACACAATTTAAGACCTGGTTTGAGGATAGTCTTGGTAGGAGAAATCTGCCCCTTTGAGGGCGAGACTTGAATCCTATGGGATACTATGTCCACAGCCCATGGATCTGGGACATCGCGTATCCAAGCCTGTCAAAAAAGAGAGAGCCTGCCCCCCACCTGATCCGAAATTGGAGCAGGGGCAGACCCTTCATGCTGATTTAGAGTCAGCGGAAGGCTTTTTGTTTTGTTCTTCCTTATTCCAGGGCTGGCTGGATTTCCAAGTGGACCTTGATTGGTCTGGTTTGGAAGAAGAAGAGGAGGACTTCTGTTCCTTAACATTATGAAAGGAAAGAAAATTAGAAGTCTGACGACCCTTAGGTCTATTCTTCTTGTCCTGAGGTAGGAAAGAACCCTTTACACCCGTAATCTCTGAAATGATATCCACCAGACCAGGTCCAAACTAAGTTTTATCCTTATAGGGTAAGGCCAAAAGCTTGGCCTTTGAAGAAACATCAGCTGACCAAGATTTTAACCACAGAGCTCTGCAAGCTAAAACAGTGAAGCTAGATATCTTAGCTTCTAATTACCTGCATGTTGGCATCACAGATAAAGGTATTGGCCAGTTGAAGAGCCTTTATCCTGTCTTGGATCTTTTCTACTGTAGTCTTTTCTGAAATCAGATCAGACAGGGCATCGCACCAATAAGATGCTGCTCCCACAACCGTGGCAATACTTGCCACAGGTTGCCACTGTAAACCCTGATGGACATACATCTTTTTTAAATAAGCCTCCAGCTTTATATCCATAGGATCCTTACAAGAACAACTATCCTCTAAAGGAATGGTAGTTCTCTTAGCTAGAGTAGAGATAGCACCTTCTACCATAGGAACGGTGCGCCATGAGTCACAAATAGAGTCAGCAACAGGAAACATCTTTTTAAAAAACAAGGGAAGGGGAAACCCTGGCTTATCCCATTCCTATGCTATAACTTCTGAAATTTTCCTAGGAACAGGAAAAACATCATCAGAAGAAGGAGAATCATAAACTCAGCAACCGAAGGTTCAGAGTCATCCAAAGTAGCTAGAACCTCCTTCAGAAGTAACCGAAGATGTTCAAGCTTAAATCTAAAATTAACCTCCTCAGATTCTGAAGATTTCACCACCAAAGAGTCAGAGTCTGAAATTTCACATTCAGAAGCTACTGAAGTATTTTCCTCATCAAACAATTGAGAAAGGTTGACCAGCACAGATTTAGAGGGGTCAGAAGCCTTACTAATGGTCAAATGTTTAGATTTTCTCTTACGCTTACCCGAAGAAGGGAAAGCTGACAAAGCCGCTATTACTGCAGAGGTAATCTGAGGGGCAAAATCCCCAGGTAAAGAAACACCCCCAGGTGGTTAAGAGGACACAGAAGGCACAGTATGGGAAACAACTAAGGCTTGGGACATTTGAGGAGAAAGCTGAGGCATATCACACACAGCATTATCCTGAGAGACATTTGTCTCAGAAGGGAGTAATTTGTCTTTAAATTTTAAAGTTTTGGATAAACATGAGGAACAAAATTGCATTGGTAAAACAATTTGAATCTCCAACCATAGTAAGCATTTATCAATAGACATAGATTGTGCTAACTCTGAATCCATTTTACAGATTCAACAGATAATACATTTGAAAAAGAATAAAAACTGACAAAAATATATTATAATTTGTAATTTTTGCAAATAATCATCAAGAATTCTTCAAAGCAACTTCTTAGATTGCCTGAAGCTCCTCCCGGAAAGGAATTGACACCCCACCAGACAGAGGGAAACAAAACTATTCTGTAAGGATCTTCTCCTTCTTGCTTGAAAAAAAGATCTGTTGATGAAAACTTAGCATCCGATAGAGCCCTGCAATGTGATACGCCTCAGCGCAATGTAAACTCACTTGGCTCTGCTCCGGAAAACTGGTGCGGGCAAGGTGAAAAACTGACTGCGCCACTAGAAAGAGCGTGAAAATTAAACTGCTCACGGATTTTAAGCCTATTAAACTGTCTGCCAAATAATGTCAGAATGCACAAACAATGTGCCCTGTATTCCAGTAATGTAAAAAAAAAACACTTCTGACCTTTATCTTTCAATAAAGATTTGAGTCCCTCCAGCCAAATAACGTCTCAATAATTAACCCATAACTATACGTCCAAATAAAGTATCCTTATTCATAAGGAAATATATGTCAAATTGTTATAATCTGTCCTAAGTATCCTTCTTATAAAGGATATATGTCCCAATGTGGATCATGTCAGGGTATCTGTGAGTAACATTAAATAAACTAAAGATGTATCGTAGAATCTAATATTTCATTTTGTTTTTATATAAAACCTAATTTGATGTGAATTGGTCTCATAACAGACCAGCCCAAACCCCCGTTTTTCCTGATTACAATACATCCAAATGAGATCAAAGGGAAAACATTTGGTTTCATTAGTTCAGGCAGGTATTTCAAAGAGATGTTCACTATATGGCTGCTGTGTTTAAAGTTTGATTTCCTGACCTTTCATCTATGAAATAAAAGATTATCAGATAATGACCCCTGTAAATAAACAGACATGGTTTGTCTGTTGGAAAAATCTCTTTGAAGCTTAAGTATATGCAGAAGTTGATTACCCCTGCTGTGTTTGAATACACAAAGCTCAGACTGACGTCTCAAAGGGAAAATAGCAAGAGTTGATTACCCCTGCTGTGTTGGATACACATCTGCACTGAGCCAAGCAGAAACACATATTGTATTGTAACAAATTCATTTTTAAAATACAAACTTGTATAATTTTCAATCTTGAATAAAGATGTATATGTCCATGGATCTGAGAAATGCATTTCAGGTTTGTAATAAGTTTAATGGATAACATATTCTTATAGTTTTCTGGCATCTAATAAGTACATATATAATTGGTGTTTTAAATAATATCATATGTTTTATACACTCAGCAAGAGATATACAGATATGAAATATTTATATGGGATAGCAATAAATATGAAACCGCATCTGATTGCTGATCTCAAGGTATGTATGTGATGATAACTGAGAAAGTAATTGAGTCGATGATGAAGGTATTATAATCCTTTTAAATCTTTCCATAGAAAATATGTTTTTTAACACATTTTTAAGATATTATATTCCTGCCTAGTCTTGAAATACAGTACAGAATAAAATTGTATTAAATGGCACTTTATGGTCCCATCTATATTAAAATTGTAAGTGATGGATACTGGAAATTAAAGTATTTGATAAACATCTTAAAGGTTAGCTAATTAAGCTTTTAGCAATATTGATAATGAGACTGCATTTCTAGTTGTTTGCTGCCCCCTAGGGGATTAAAACTGGAATGACAGCGAAACTAATTGACTGTTTAAAACATATGTTCCCAGTAGGCCAATCAAATGTTTCAGCTCGAAGGGCCAATCAATGCTCAGCTCTGTTAGGTCCAATCCAAAGACAAGCACCATGGGGCGTAGCCAAAAAGGTTCATTGATGATTAGAATAAAAATGGGTGGTGATTATCACGTGATATAACCTCATGCAAGAGGATAGAAGAGATCTCTTTGTTTGCTGAAATCTTGACTGATAACTTTGCTGCTATTTTGGGGCACAGTCACTTTAAGCAAAATCTGGGACTAACTTCCTGATCCATATTGCAATACCTTTCTTCATATGAGGTGACCTGAATCTATTTGAAAAAGCTGGAATACTAAATTGGCTCATGTTGTAATGTATGACATGGACTATAATTTGATATTTTAAAGCAAATACATTCATTGTTGTTTCAGTCTAATTGAAGCTGGTAAATTTAAAGAGCACAATTTGTATTTTAAGCTCATGTTCATAGTCTTATATAGTTTAACTAGTCATATTTAGTGCTAAGTAATTTATATTTGCAACTATATATATTTTAGAACTTGCCTTATTGTAGATAAAAATAATGTATTTGCTAGACAGATTTTTACACTCCAGATTTATAAGTCAGTCATTATAGTGAACTCTTTCAGAACTGTACATAAACTGGTTATTGTGATTAAATCCCTGGTAGTTATTAATTAAGCATAGTAAGTTGGTAATCCATATTGGGCACTGAACCAGAGTTATTGGTTAATAACTGAAGATTCTAGTATTTTATTCTGGTATTTTAATGTGATTATTGCCAATAAGGTAGATTGTAAAGGTATATTTTTATGATCTTTGTATAGAATATTATAACAGTTTAAGTGTATATCAATTAATTTATAATCCGGTTTCTATAAATATAATTCAATGTGTTTATAACTTAAACTTATCGTAAAGATTTTAGGAATACATATTGATTTTAATTGTTTCGTATATGCATTTTAATTGGGGGTTATTTTAAAGAATAAATATTAAATAAATTGTATTATAACCCCGACCATATACTAACAATCATAAAGAGGATAAACCTCTTAAGTGCTGCTGCCCTTCATACCTAGAAGGATAAGGCACTTACTTGAGATCCAGTTGCAGAACAGATGCTGCTATGTAGGTGTGACAGGCAATTCGCTACCTGTCATGGACCTGAAGAAAAAAAAAGAACAGAGTAACTAACTCTGGCTTTCTGCAAAGGGGTAGCAAAATGTTAAAAGTAAAGGAAAGACTACCTTGCCGCCTTTTAACAGCTTAAAAGCCATACCTACTCTTACTAAAGAGATTGACATGAACATAGCTAGATCCCAATCCTTGCTTGCAGGGAAGAGTACCCATAAAAGGATTAATATCTTTAGACACCAACTTCGCACAACCTCCATTGACAGGGGCAAAGAGAATGACTGGGGATTATGGGTAAGGGAAGTTACACTTAACAGCTTTGCTGTGGTGCTCTTTTCCTCCTCCTGCTGGCCAGGAGTTGAATATCCCTCTAGTAATTGGAATGACATCGTCGACTCTCCCTGTTTTAGGAAAGAAATAACATTTTCACATCTTCATAACTTAAACATATTTGAATCAATTTGTTTTAAATATTTATGCTCCTTTACTGCCGGTCCAAAGTAAGCTGCCAAAATTCTGCAAAACTTGTTCAAGGGCTATTATCATTTTACAATCAGTTTACAGAGAAAGCTCATTTCAACATAAGCTACCGTATGCTTTTTTAGTAGGTTTTAAAATGTATTTCTGCTTCAGTTTACACTCTGGGATAGGTTACAAGTGGAACACAATGTATAACGAATAGCGCAATATCTTTTGCGCGACCTTGCACAAAGAATAACCCACAATCTATTACAAATATTTTTTAAATGCTATATGTAAAGCACCTTAACATGGCTAAAACTCTTTAAGCTCACACTATACTTTTAATTAATAGTCGAGGGAAAGCTATTAACTTGCTTACTGTGCTCGTATTATAAGCTGTGAGCTAAGTATTGTGCTCAAGCGCAATTCAAAACTCTGCAGTAAAAGTTAGCACTTTTTATAACCAGAAGTAAACCATTATTATTATAAGCAGATATGCGACATGAATTTTACTGCATGCCCCAATATAAGTCTATTATGGAATGGATTCAGCGCATCCATGCTAATCGACATACAGATAGCGCAACGAAAAGATAACTTTGGATACATAGGGCTCGATTTATCAAGCCCTCCAACCCCGTTTGACTGCAGGTTCGCACAAGTGAACCTGCTGTCAGTATTGATCTGATGACCGCTGCTTCCCTACCCTGTTCTCCACTTCTTAGATGGAAAATTTAATTGTCCCTGGTCTCGTCCGACCGGAGAGATTGACAGCTCCTGCCCACACGTGATTGGCTGTGTGCGGGCAGGGTGTGGGTTGCATGCGAGTGCACAGGAGCGCTCGTGTGCAATGTTAAATGCGGGCATCGGATTGCTGCCTGCCAAGAGAAGAAGCCAAGCGGACAGAGGCAAATATGTATGCCCCTATCCGCCAGGGAATGATAAATGGAGCCCATAATAATACTAATGGTTTTGCACTCCACCTATAATCTAAGCCTATATGAGTATAAAAAAAAAGATCACTAACCTGCCAAGATCATGTATGGCATAATTATGAAAACCTTGTATAAACTAACATATTTTATTGACAGACATAAAATATAACCTTACATGCCTTTCATTGACAATTTCATAAAATAATTGTTCTCAGCATTTTCACCTAGCAGCACACTGGTGCAGAAAATGAAAGCTTTAATGGAATGTTCTACCACTGCCGTACCATCCTAGCTTTTCCCGTCCCCGAGAGAAATTGAAGTGAAAGCTGCAGATGTCACATATGCGTTTTGTAAATGACAGATAACAAATGACTTAATCATAGCACTGACATGTGTTATTTGTTACTAGGATGCTGTGACCATTCAAGTAAAGCAAATACAAACAAGACAAATAAACTATGGACTATATATATTTATATGAAACAAAATATACTTTTATCTACAAATGGAGGCTATGTTCTAGAGAGATAAGCAAATACCAATTCCTATTCAGTAAAATAACTTAAAGGGACATAAAACTAAATGTTTTGTATATATGCATAGTATAGATCAGCATTTAAAGGGACATGCCAGCCACATTTTTTCTTTTATGATTTAGAAAGAGAATGCAATTTTAAACATCTTTCTAATCTACTTATATTATCTAATTAGTTTTATTCTCTTGATATTCTTTGATGAAAAGCATATCTAGATATGCTCACTAGCTGCTGATTGGTTGCTGCACATAGAAGCATTGTGTGATTGGCTCACCATGTGCATTGCTTTTTCTTCTACTAAGGATATTTAAAAAATGAAGCAAAATAAATAATGGAAGTAAATTGTAATGTTGTTTAAATTTCTATTCTCTATCTTAATCATGAAAGAAAGATTTTGGGTTTAGTGGCCCTTTAAGCACTACATTGAAGTATGCAGACAAAATGAATTTTTTAAAAGTATTTAAACTGTATTTTTATTAGCATATTTTGCAGTCCAGTGATACACCATTTTAAAACCCTGTTATCTCTTTTTGCCCTTAAGTTGAATGTATCCCTCAAACGATAGTTTAGCATCTGCATGATAGTGCCCTATATCCCTCACATAATAGAATTCTATGGAATCATGCAGTAAAAATGCCGGCTTTACCTAGAGCGTTAAAGGGATATGAACCCCAAATTTTCATGATTCAGACAGAGCATGTAATTTTAAGCAACTTTCTAATTTACTCCTATTATCAATTTTTCTTTGTTCTCTTGTTAACTTTATTTGGAAAAGCAGGAATGTAAGCTTAGGAGCCAGTCCATTTTTGGTTCAGAACCTGGGTAGCGCTTGCTGATTGGTGGTTAAATGTACCTGAACCTAAGCTTACATTCCTGCATTGGAAAAAAAAAAAGGAACGTTCTGGCTCAATCATCCTTTTTTGGATCATGTTAACTATCAGTTGGTGGAATTAAAAGGAGAAACTCATGGAAGGAACTTGAGGAGACAAAAGTTTAAATGGTTAAAGGGACATAAAACAGGTTGAGATCTGTGCATATCCTAAAAGGGCTAATTAATTAAAAATAGTTTGCAAAAAAATTGTTTAAAAATTGCTGGCAAGTATTTTACAATAATTTTCAAAAATAAGCAAAATGAATTACATAGATAAGCTGCCTGGAGCAGCCAACTCCATCCTTTTAATCAGTGTTTAGACACAGAGAATTGTATTTCAATGAGGTCTCAGCTTCTAGGCATGCTCCAGCAGATAATCCCTATTTACTTTTGCATTTTACCAAAACAACAATAGATATAGATACAGCCATAGAAGGAAATGTGTGGGGGGAGTTAGAACTTTATAATTCAGAAACTAAAAAGAAAGGTTTAATAGCGAGCCACTGCAGTATAGATTTGTAGGTAAAGTAATTTAAGTACATATTATATTTTGTCTCTATCCCAACTTGTTTTATGCCCCTTTAAGCTGGTGATGTCATAGCATTCTGTGGCCTGTATTACTGTGAATCTAGCAGGGATAGGCAAAGCCAGGAAAGTGTGTGAGCCATTAACTAATGTAGGTTAGTTCTACTGGTGTCACTCAATTGTTATCCACTGATACAACATGGTAGCAAAGTTAATTATTTATTTGAGGCACTTAAAGGGACACTGAACCCAAATTTTTTCTTTTGTAATTCAGATAGAGCATGCAATTTTAAGCAACTTTCTAATTTACTCCTATTATCAATTTTTCTTCGTTCTCTTGCTATATTTATTTGAAAAAGAAGGCATCTAAGCTTTTTTTGGTTCAGACCTCCGGACAGCACTTTTTTTTATTGGTGGATGAATGTATCCACCAATTGCCAAGAACAACCCAGATTGTTCACCAAAAATGGGCTGGCATCTAAACTTACATTCTTGCATTTCAAATAAAGATACCAAGAGAACAAAGAAAAATTGATAATGGGAGTAAATTAGAAAGTTGCTTAAAATGTCATGCTCTATCTGAATCACAAAAGAAAAAATTTGGGTTCAGTGTCCCTTTAAAAGCCCATTTTTTGTAGTTTGGTTTTTAATAAAATGTTTAGTTATACACCTTGTGAAAATACTGACTTGTGAGTAAGTAAACCCAAGGAGAAGATTTGTGAAGTACACAAACACACAAAGTAGTGCTAGTTAAATCCTGAAAAAGTTAATAAAAAACAAACAAACTGCTAATCTCTTCTTTGTAGCTATTTGCCCCAGCATAAATTTAAAGTTTTACAGTGTTTGATTTTTAGTGCTGAAAGTGGAGCCCCAATGTCTAACAATTCCATCCCAGGAACAAGGTTTCTTTAAGCTAGCTCACAGCCCATGAATGTGCCAGCAAATCTTGTTAAAGGGACACTAAACCCAATTTTTTTTCCGGTTAGGATTCGGATAGAGCATGCAATTTTAAGCAACTTTCTAATTTACTCCTATTATCATTTTTTCTTTGTTCTCCTGGTATCTTTATTTGAAAAAGCAGGAATGAAAGTTTAGGAGCCGGACCATTTTTGGTTCAGCACCCTGGATAGTGCTTGCTGATTGGTGGCTACATTCACCCATCAATCAATAAGAAGTAACCAGGTGTTGAATTCAAAATGGGCTGGTTCCTAAGCATTTATTCCTGCTTTTCAAATAAAGATACCAAAAGAATGAAGAAACATGATAATAGGAGTAAATTAGAAAGTTGCTTAAAATTGCATGCTCTATCCGAATCATGAAAGAGAAAAAAAATGGGTTTAGTGTCCTTTTAATAATATGAGAACTTTTCTAATATAGGGGCTGATCGCAATCATTTACAGAAATGTATCCAATTATTTTCTACAAAACTCAGTATTAAAGTCTAAGACAATTTTATAGTTAAATAATTTGATAAGCTTCTAAAGGACTGTGATTGACACAAAGCTTTTCTTTTCTGTTTTTTAATTAAAAAAAATAAATATAATAAGAATAGTTGGAGAGGGGTATGCATCATGCAATACATAACTTTTTTTGTCATCCTGCTACAGACTAAAGCCAGTATAGCACTAACAAATGTTTATTTATAAATTCTGCTTTTATGGTTCCCAATAAAGATGCTACCATCAGCCCAATATGGCTGCAGCAATGTTACCTTTGATATTATGCAAATTCAGAAAGTCATTCATACAGGACCCTCACCACCAACTTCCTGTCTCCTACACTTCTGTCAGCCCACATTTCCTGCTTAAAGGGCTATGAAGATTTTAAGATTGTAACATAAAATGTATTTAAAAGAACACCCTTAGCAATATACATAAATATTTTTTTGTGCTTGCTTCTTTTTGTAAAATTGCTCTGTTTTGTGTGTGAAGTTTGTGTCCCACACTCCCTAGAGAGACCTAGGTTTCCTACAAAATACTGTAAATTGCCCAGACAAGCTACATAATAGAAGTTGATTGCTTAGCCCTTTAAACAAACTGATTTACAGCTTGCCCTTACTGGCCACAGATAAAGGGACAGTAAACTCAAAATTAAACTGTCATGATTCAGAAATGAAAGAGCATGCAGTTTTAAACAACTTTCTAATTTTACTTCCATTATCAAATTTGCTCTGTTCTCTTCGTATCCTTTTTATGAAGAGTAAATCTAGGAATGCTGATAGGAGCTCAGGAGCGTGCATGTGTCTTTAGCATTCTATGGCAGCAGTGTTGCAGCCGTGTATAACAGTGCTATAAAGAATGGTGTGGTGTTTGAATACTGGTGCATGGGCCCTCACAGAATATGTGCATATGTCACAGAAAAATAGTAATAACTCTTACTAGAAGAGTTTTTACCAATAGGAGTATATTGCAAACATGTTTCTATTTCATATTGAAACACATCCATGCACATTTTAATTTTGACTTTTGTATCTCTTTAATATACTTTTTACCTCTATGATTACCTTGTATCTAAGCATCTGCAGACTGTTCTCTTATCTCACTGCTTTTTACAAACTCGCATTTTAGCCAATTAATGTGAGTTCCTTCAAAACTCCACAGGAGTTAGCACAATGTTATCTATATGGTACACATGAACTAGCACTGTATTGCTGTTAAAAGCTAATAAAATGCACTGAGATAAGAGGCGGCCTGCAGGAGCTTAGAGATTTAGAGTTTATAAAGTATATTAATATAACAATGTTGCTTGTGCAAAGCTTGAGAATGGGTAATAAAGGCGTTATTTATCTTGTTAAACAATAAAATATTTTAATTATTATCTTCAAACCACATAATGCATTAAATAAATCATTTTAGAAAACTGCATAAAAAAGTTTCATACAATATAAAAAGCTCAACGCATTACTGAGCAAATGTATCAAGTGCTCCCACAGATAAACAAAATATGCTTGTTGTGCCAATGGGTGTGGACTGCAAAAAACAATCCTTTAGGATCTTGCAAAATAAACATAGGTGCACAGACACACTCGGAAGTGCCAGCAGACACTGTATAATCAAATTCAATATGCAGTATATCCCTTCAAAAAATGTTAGAAGAATTTAAATACATTCAGAAATGAATTAACTATGATTTATTTACATGTTCATATAATGAATTATAATAGGGCACTAACAAAATGTTCTGTATAGTCTGTATACCGCAGGTACTGTCTCACATTGTTACCCTGCAGAACTGTTATTTCCTGTTTATCAACAATGCTGTAAAGCTGATTCAAAATAATTTCTTGCAATCTTGCAAACAAAAAAAAAAGTAAATTCTGATGCATTTCCTTTAAAAATCTAACACTAATAGAAAAAGTAGGAAAATGTTTACTCCTTGGCACAATTAAAAGATCTCTTGAAAAGTAGAATTCTTTTGAAAAAGCATTGGCAACTGGAAGTATAAAGAACCAGAATTTTTATTTTGTTCTTGGATTATATCGCATGAGCCAGTGTTGGGGAAATTGGTGGCCAGAGTGTCATATAAAGCTCTCAAAAGCTTTCCTGAGCTACAAATCCTCTTCCAGAGTAAGAAAGAATGTCTGTTTTTTGACATCTGATAAAGATTCCTTTTATCACGTCTTCTTTCCATGTTGGCACTCCCCCCCCCCCCCCTACATACAGTGCATTTAAAGGGACATTCTAGTAAATTAATGAGCAGGATCAAACTTTCAATGCAAGTGAACATAGCTTACAACGGTATGCTCCACAAGTACCAACCATGCACAGTGACCATTATCACTGGAAATAAACGTTTACTGGAAACACTTGTGCTAATACGAGGGTATCTGCACAACTGAAATGCACTGACATGCTGCATCTTTCACCATTTTTTCTATGAAAGTAATATAGGGGATAAAAGATGCCATGCAGACCTTAACCCCTTAGTGACTAGACCATTTTTCAATTTTCTTACCCTTAAAGGGACAGTCTAGGCCAAAATAAACTTTCATGATTCAGATAGGGCATGTAATTTTAAACAATTTTCCAATTTACTTTTATCACCAATTTTGCTTTGTTCTCTTGGTATTCTTAGTTGAAAGCTTAACCTAGGAGGTTCATATGCTAATTTCTTAGACCTTGAAGCCCACCTCTTTCAGATTGCATTTTAACAGTTTTTCACCACTAGAGGGTGTTAGTTCACGTATTTCATATAGATAACACTGTGCTTGTGCACGAGAAGTTATCTGCGAGCAGGCACTGATTGGCTAGACTGCAAGTCTGTCAAAATAACTGAAAAAAAGGGGCAGTTTGCAGAGGCTTAGATACAAGATAATCACAGAGGTTAAAAGTATATTATTATAACTGTGTTGGTTATGCAAAACTGGGAAATGGGTAATAAAGGGATTATCTATCTTTTAAAACAATAAAAATTCTGGTGTAGACTGTCCCTTTAAGGACAGGGCTATTTTTACATTTCTGCGGTGTTTGTATTTAGCTTTAATTTTCCTCTTACTCATTTACTGTACCCACACATTATATACCGTTTTTCTTGCCATTAAATGGACTTTCTAAAGATACCATTATTTTCATCATATCTTATAATTTACATTAAAAAATATAAAATATGATGAAAAAATTGAAAAAAAAAAAAAACTTTTTCTAACTTTGACCCTCAAAATCTGTTACACATCTACAACCACCAAAAAACACCCATGCTAAATAGTTTTTTTTTTTTTTTTCCTGAGTTTAGGAATACCTAATGTTTACATGTTCTTTGCTTTTTTTGAAAGTTATAGGGCAATAAATACAAGTAGCACTTTGCTATTTCTAAACCATTTGTTTTTCTTCAAAATTAGTGATAGTTACATTGTAACACTGATATCTGTCAGGAATCCCTGAATATCCCTTGACATGAATATATTTATTTTTAGTAGACAACCCAAAGTATTGATCTAGGCCCATTTTGGTATATTTCATGCCACCATTTCACCTCCAAATGCGATCAAATAAAAAAACATGTTAACTTTTTCACTAACTTTTTCACAAACTTTAGGTTTCTCACTGAAATTATTTACAAACAGCTTGTGCAATTATGGCACAAATGGTTGTAAATGCTTCTCTGGGGTCCCCTTTGTTCAGAAATAGCAGACACATATGGCTTTGGCATTGCTTTTTGGTAATTAGAAGGCCGCTAATTGCCGCTGCACACCACACTTGTATTATGTCCAGCAGTTAAGGGGTTAATTAGGTAGCTTGTAGGGTTAATTTTAGCTTTAGTGTAGAGATCAGCCTCCCACCTGACACATCCCACCCCCTGATCCCTCCCTGACCCCCCTCAAATAGGTCTCTTCCCTCCCCCACCTCGCAATAAAAGGCTTTTTTTTCTTTTATAATTTATTTTTTATATATTATTCTGCAGTGTTGGATCCCCCTTAGCCCCCAACCTCCCTGATCCCCCCCAAACAGCTCTCTAACCCTCCCCCTTCTGCCTAATTGCCACTCACCTAGGATAACTCTTAAACAAAAGATGGCATGGGAACTAAGCAAAGTTGATAATAGAAGTAAATTCAAAGTTGCTTAAAATGTCATACTCTATCCAATCCATTTAAAGGGACACTGAACCAAATTTTTTTTCTTTCATGACTCAGATAGAACATGCAATTTTAAGCACATTTCTAATTTACTCCTATTATAATTTTTCTTCATTCTCTTGGTATCTTTATTTGAAAAATCAGGAATGTAAGCATAGGAGCCAGACCATTTTTGGTTCAGAACCCTGGATAGCGCTAGCTGATTGGTGGCTACATGCTCTATCTGAATCATGAAATATTCCCTTTAAGTTTAATTTTGCCTTTACTGTCCCTTTAACTGCATGATATCAGGGTAGATGTTTGACAAGCACAAATGAACATAGAGTACAAATGAATACAGAGATATTGATTGATTCACAATGATGTTATATTGTGTGGGTCATTTTTGTAGTATTAAAAGCTCAATTCATTGATATAAGGCAATTCATTCACTTTCTACTTCCCAGCATATTAAAGGGACATGACACAAACATTTTTTATTTCATGATTCAGATAGAGGGGCCGAATTATCATTGTGCGAGTGGCCATGATCCGATATTGCGGATCATGTCCTCTGCACATCGATAAATGCCGACAGCATACGCTCTCTGCATTTATCACTGCACCAGCAGTTCTTGTGAACTGCTGGTACAATGCCGCCCCCTGCAGATTTGCGGCCAATCGGCTGCTAGCAGGGGGTGTCAATCAACCTGATCGTATTCGATCGGGTTGATTTCTGGCGATGTCTGTCCGCGGCCTCAGAGCAGGCGGACAGGTTATGGAGCAGCGGTCTTTAGACCGCTGCTTCATAAATCGTGTTTCCGGTGAGCCTGAATGCTTGCGCGGAAACACACGGAGCTTGATAAATATGCCCCAGAGCATGCAACTTTAAACAACATTCTAATTTACTTCTATTATCAAACTGTTTTCCTTCTCTTGGTATCTTTTGTTGACTTAAACTCAGGAATGTGCACATGTCTGAAGCACTGTATGGCAGCAGTTCTGCAACACTGTTGTTATACCTTTGCAAGAGCACTAGATTGCAGCACTATTTCCTGCCATGCAATGCTCCAGACACCAACCTAGGTCTCTCTTCAATGTCTCACCATCTGTATACAGCACCACAGCCGTCACAATGCACAAGGAAATAGGGTAACTGCAATCGCCCATAAAGCACAGGATCCACAGCACTTGAATGCAAATATGACTTTATTATGCATCGTACAGGAATAAGCTAGTTATCCCTTCAACAAAGAATACCATGGAAACAAGCACATTTGATCATTGAAGTAAACTGGAAACTTTTTAAAAAAAATAGTATGCTCTGTCTGAATCAAAAAAGAAAACGTTGGGGTTCCATATCCCTCTAATGATGCTATTTAACAAAGTCTCTAGTATCAGGGAGACAAATAATTATATCCAGCAAAGTACACTTGAGAGACAGGACAAGGTGTGAGCTATAATCTGTATAACCCTCTATGTATTCACTAAAGGGCACGGCTTAAAACAAATCCCTCAAATCCGGAATTCCAAAATCCAAATTTAGTCTGAAATCCAAACTTTTTAATTAATATTTTTTTTAAATAAAATTATTAAAAAATATCTTTTCCCCCGATCTTATCTGCCCTGTGTCGTTAGTTTGATTTTTTTGTTCTAAAATGCAAATAATAGTCTATAATGATATAAAACAACAACTGTTACCTTTCTGATTACAGTACTGTACTATCTTTCTGAGGGTACTGTGTATACAAAAGTATGAAACATGATATAAAACTACCTTTAGGTTGCATGTATAAGCTGTATTAGGACATATAAATATTGTCTTAATGACATAAGATGTTGTTTATTTTGGTTATCTTCAATTGCTTATACCGCTACAGATCATTCTGCTATATATTTTGGCAAATCACATACTGCCGCGGATACAAGTGTTTTCCTAAGGATAAGAGCTACAGTGTCTACTACAACGCTTATTCAATACGTATTAAAATTTAAACTGTTAGCTACTGACTATAAGGTTTAACACTAAAAGCAACAAGAACAAATCTCTTTCCCCAGGCCTTGTATGCAGCACTGCAAAATAAGCCTGTAAGGGATAACATTCAGACGTTCTTTATGTCTTAAGATGTTGTTTACACTTGGGGGCTGATTTATTACGCTGTGAATGCAGCAGTTTCCGCGCATTAACATAAGTTAAGAAGCGGCGGGCAGCAATCAGCCAAATCAGCCGATTGTCCACGAATGTGAAGGGGCGGTATTGCACAAGCATTTTATGAGAAATGCTTGTACAATGATAAATGCAGACAGCGTATGCTGTCGGCATTTATCGATGTTGGGCGGATATGATCTGCTACAGCAGATAATGTCCGTCCGACAAATGATAAATTGGCCCCTAGGTCCCATCTCCTCTCCAAACTGTCCCATTTCACAGACACTAATGCTCCAAAATCCAAAACTTTTCCTGTCCCAAGCAGTTTGGATAAAATGGTTTTCTACCTGTATTACCGATTAAAAACTAATTTGCATTTCAACTGTCCTCTTGTTAGTAAAACAATGCATTGTATTGCAGTCCCTGGACATACCCTTTTAAAAACGCCTCTAATCTCTTCTGTTGAGGCCAATCAGGGAGAGATCAATCACATTAAAGTCTTACGAAGTCCAACATATTCATTTTATTGAGTAATTTGGAAAATCTACTATTTTTACTGTAGAGCTAAATTATTTACAGAAATGGGCGCAAAATAAATAATGGAAGTATATATCCAAGTTGTTTTTACTTTGCATAATTAAACATTTTATATTATAACTTAAAAGTATTTTATTTCACTTTAATGTCACTAACTGAGTGTCTATTATTAAAATTCACATTGCTTGCCAATCTCAGTATCACAGTAGGCGACATTCATAAGTACTAAATCTATTTCTCTCTGTCTCTGGTTAGGTGGATCGGTATCTCATGTTGAATACAAAATAAAAGTTAATTTAAGCAGTATATGAAAAATGTAATGTAAATAAATCTGTGTAATGGCTTCTAAGAGAGATTTTAATATTGATGGATGATGGTAGTTTAAAAAAATAGTAATGAGAGACGAGATTGACGCCCATCAATTTTTTAGGTAAGAAAAGCAAAAAGCAAATAAATTGCTAAAAACTATAAAAATATAGAAATTCTTAAATGGACATTACACACTAAATACATTTTATAAGCATAGTATTGCAGCTATTCCCCACCTAGGTTACACTGCAGCTATCTGAAGGAGAGTTTCTGCACATGAGCAAACACATCAGCAATGGAATGTAGTAAAAACTAGATTTTAACATTGCGGCTCCCAGGAGGCAGAGAATAACTTCAATACTATGGTTATAAAATGTGTTTAATGTCCCTTTAAGGAGACCTTTGTGTACATTTCTGCATGTGTCATGAACAGTACAGTATACCGGCAGCATTGCTGACCTGAACATGTAAACTGTAGGTGCATTTTACCTCTGCTTCATGGTTGCTGTTTTGTTCATTTTTGTCTGTAGCGTCTATCACATTAGAAGGGAACCAGTGGATCAGAGTTTAATATGAGAATGATACATAACTCCTAACAGTTCTAGATTTTGTGGGCTTCTCACAGGTTTGACCAATGTCCTCCTCGCTGCTCACACACACAATAAACCCACCCAACCCACACATAACAGACCCCTCATGTCACAGCTACTGCCCACTAGTGCCTCACACCTCAATGTCCTGAAAAGACTCTGGGAACGGAGCCAAGTGTAGTTTGTAATACATAGCACAAATGTGTAACATTTAGTGATCCTTTAACATGAGTGCATATGCTAAACAACAGTCCATATATACAGAACACTTCAAAGAGTAAGAATGAGAGATGGAGCCACTTGGTTCACTTAGGACAAAACTTAATGTGAAGACAACAAACAAAAAGTAATATGGTGCAATGCTAAAAGAGGCCGATAGTGCTCATCACAATAACAAATGCATTTACAACAAATATGTATCAGTAATATAGCCAACACTGTTCAGCTCACACCTGCTGGTCAGCTGAATGCACCAAAAAGGTTCTCTCCAACACAATAAAATGATAAAAATATACATATGATTTATTAAACTCCAGTTCTACAAGTTTCTCTGCTATGACGTGTTTTCATCAGGCATCAAACTTGTGAGAAACACCTCATATCTGACCGTTTGATGCTTCTAAGTTTGCAAATGAGCTATCAGAGATGTCATCTACCTATCTGGATCGGTTGGGATCTAAGGAAGTTTCCTTTATAAAGTTTATTTTATATAGTTTTTTTTATTTAGATGAAAGTCATGTGACTATTACATGTGGAGAAAAGTGAATATCAAAAAAGAGGATTTGAGGTAGGTCTATTTTGGAAAACACAACTAGTCACTTCTTGTTTTGCAAGTAACCAATCTATTAGTGGTAAACAAACAAGTACATGCAGATATTTTCACTTCACATAAACTCATTACCACAAATTATGCTTTTTACTAATGAAAACAATGTAACATTAAAAAAAAGAAAGAAAACGATGGGAAATAAAATTGCAATAGTCCTTCATCTACTGTTCATTTATAATGATTAAAGGGACATGGTCATTAAAAGTAAACATTTGTGATTCAGAAAGAGTGTACCATTTAAAAAAAAAAAAAAAAAGCAATTTAAAATTTACATTTTTTACCAAATTTGCCTCTTTTTTTCTTAGCATTGTTTGTTGGAACATAGCTCATTCCATGAGAGCATATCCAGGAGTGTGCATGCACTGAGAACTATATAGTGTTGCAGAATCTGTTGGCGTTCTACAAATAACTGATAATAATAATAATAACTATACACATAGGGCCAGGTTACGAGTGGCACGTTAACAGTTACACGCAAGCGAAAAGGGGTTTATCTTGGGTGTTTGTGCATGTCCGGTTTGAAAGTAAATGCGATGATCAGTTGTGCACAATAGTGATTTACGCTAGAATGATTACAGTGTCCTCTGAGCTGTGGTTATTTAACAAAGTGTCACAAAACACATCCAAAATACATTGCAAAGTACAGTTACACTCATAATAACACCATCTAATAAATTAATAATAAAAAAATTGCTCAAAAAGTTATAAGGGTTTAAAAATATGAGGTCTCAGGTGTTAGGGAAAAAAAGTCAGGCAAAAGGCTTGGCTTTAACATAGAGATACATACATACACATGTCTAAATATGTATATGTATGTAAATATACAGTAAGAAGAAAAAATGGGGTTTATTTAGCAGCGCTAAAAAAAGCTAGGAAATGATTATACCAATCTAATTTATGTTTTATACAATCTAGTTTATTTAAAAATTCTTATAACACATAAAAACAACAGCAAATGCTTTTCCTAATTAATAAAGGGACGTCTCCCTTATACAACACTTATAAAAACAGACTAGAACCATATAATCCTAGAATTCCAGGTATAAAGGAATTAATTCTATAGATAACATATGGCAAGCAACAAATTTCTAAGATAAATGGTGAATTGAATATTTAAAAGGCACAAATGTATCAATCCTAACAGCTTTACAGTTCTTCAGTAACAAATACAGTTATAAAGTTACACAGTTACTTTCCTTGGACATATGATTGGCTCAGGTGTGCTGGATAGTTAAAAAGGCAAAAAACAGCCGTTATTCTGATTTAGGTGCCAAAGCAATCGTGGTTAATGGAAATGGTTAATTTAACAGATGAATACCTTGATGTCTTTAAAGTTCAGTTTGCGTGTTATAAAAAACGTAGTGCAAATTAGTGTAGAGGTACCTTAATCTGTCCTGGTTGCAACCGCTGATATTCTTCACTGTGAGGGATTCACAGACTGTTTGTTCCTGGTGCTTCTGATAAGTCACCTGACCTTCTCTTTGATTCAGAGGTCAGGGGTGACGATCCGTTCTGGTGATGTAGTTATCCTTTTTTTTTTTTTTCCTTTCTTCTTATAGCCCAAATATTGTTTTCATCTGGGTTCCCTCAGACTTCTTAAGGTTTGAAGAAATCTTTGGTCAGTGTTTAGCAGTAACACCGTATTCCCTGAAGTTACCAAAGGTAGATTTTAACTTGCAGGGTCAGGAGAAAGTTTAAAGTTGCAGGGTCACACAGCTTTGTGACAGTAGTAAATGAAGTTTAGTAGAGTGTAGCAGGTCCCATTCAATGCGTTTCACCCTTCTGGGCTTTATCAAGGGAATACGGTGTTACTGCTAAACACTGACCAAAGATTTCTTCAAACCTTAAGAAGTCTGAGGGAACCCAGATGAAAACAATATTTGGGCTATAAGAAGAAAGGAAAACAAAAAAAACAAAAAAAGGATAACTACATCACCAGAACGGATCATCACCCCTGACCTCTGAATCAAAGAGAAGGTCAGGTGACTTATCAGAAGCACCAGGAACAAACAGTCTGTGAATCCCTCACAGTGAAGAATATCAGCGGTTGCAACCAGGACAGATTAAGGTACCTCTACACTAATTTGCACTACGTTTTTTTAAAACACGCAAACTGAACTTTAAAGACATCAAGGTATTCATCTGTTAAATTAACCATTTCCATTAACCACGATTGCTTTGGCGCCTAAATCAGAATATTGGCTGTTTTTTGCCTTTTTAACTATCCAGCACACCTGAGCCAATCATATGTCCAGGGAAAGTAACTGTGTAACTTTATAACTGTATTTGTTACTGAAGAACTGTAAAGCTGTTAGGACTGATACATTTGTGCCTTTTAAATATTCAATTCACCATTTATCTTAGAAATTTGTTGCTTGCCATATGTTATCTATAGAATTAATTCCTTTATACCTGGAATTCTAGGATTATATGGTTCTAGTCTGTTTTTATAAGTGTTGTATAAGGGAGATGTCCCTTTATTAATTAGGAAAAGCATTTGCTGTTGTTTTTATGTGTTATAAGAATTTTTAAATAAACTAGATTGTATAAAACATAAATAAGATTGGTATCATCATTTCCTAGCTTTTTTTAGCGCTGCTAAATAAACCCCATTTTTTCTTCTTATCCACCATTTAGTTCTCTTTGAGGGAAGAACTTTTTTAGCAGCAGGAATCCACCTTTAGGCGCTCCTATCACACTACGCATGTAAATATACAGTATACAGTATATATATTTATTTATATATAATAATATGTTAATATGTGTGTACATAGGTATTTATGTGTATAAATGTGTATATATGTATATACAGACATACTGTATATACACACATATAAAAACATAAATGCATCTGTACACATATTTAGGCATATAAATAAGTGCATTTGAACCATTTGTAGTTAAGTATCTGAAAACATGTAAAATCATATTTATGCAATATTTAAAGGGATACTAAACCCAATATTTTTTCAGGATTTAGATAGAGCATGCAACTTTCTACTTTACTCATTTCATCATTATTTCTTTGTTCTCTTGCTATCTTTATTTAAAAAGCAGGAGAGTAAAGCTTAGGAGCCAGCTAATTTTTAGATTCAGCACCCTGGATAGTGCTTGCTTATTGGTGGCTACATTTAGCCACCAATAGGCAAGCATAACCCAGGTTTTGAATAAAAAATGGGCCAGCTCCTAAGATTTACATTCCTGCTTGTTAAATAAAGATAGCAAGAGAACAATGAAAAATTGATAATAGGAGTAAATTAGAAAGTTGCTTAAAATTGCATGCTCTGACTAAATCATTAAATAAAAAAATATGGGTCTAGTTTCCCTTTAATAAAGTGTTATACTGTGTATTTACTGTAAATATTTCACATTCTAGGGTTCTTCACATTGCAGAATATGTTCTATGTATTTCTAAATAGATATAATCATCTATATATATAGGTACAAATATATATTGTACCAAAACACGATCAGATATATGTAGAAATATGTATTTATGAATAAATAGATATTCTGCTATGCTAAGAACATTTGAATGTGAAATATTTAAGCAATCGGGTTTGCACGCAAGTAGTGTTTTTTTTTGCTGCATTGACTTCTATGGGTCGTCCGTGCGATATTCTAAGTTCAGCATTTTACGTGCATCAGGTTAGGATGCGAGTGAAAACATTTTACTTTTTAACTTGTAATACAAGCTCTACCCGATGGGTGCAAAAAGCTTACTTCTAGCGGAGTTAGCGCTCGAGCAGAGCGTTAAATACCTCTCCATTAGTAATCTTGCCCATAGTGCTTAACCCCTTAATGACCACAGCACTTTTCCATTTTCTGTCTGTTTGGGACCAAGGCTATTTTTACATTTCTGCGGTGTTTGTGTTTAGCTGTAATTTTCCTCTTACTCATTTACTGTACCCACACATATTATATACCGTTTTTCTGACCATTAAATGGACTTTCTAAAAATACTATTATTTTTATCATATCTTATAATTTACTATAAAAAAGATTATAAAATATGAGGAAAAAATGGAAAAAAAACACACTTTTTCTAACTTTGACCCCCAAAATCTGTTACACATCTACAACCACCAAAAAACACCCATGCTAAATAGTTTCTAAATTTTGTCCTGAGTTTAGAAATACTCAATGTTTACATCTTCTTTGCTTTTTTTGTAAGTTATAGGGCCATAAATACAAGTAGCACTTTGCTATTTCCAAACCATTATTTTTCAAAATTAGCGCTAATTACATTAGAACACTGATATCTTTCAGGAATCTCTGAATATCCATTGACATGCATATATTTTTTTTTAGTAGACATCCCAAAGTATTGATCTAGGCCCATTTTGGTATATTTCATGCCATCATTTCACCGCCAAATGCGATTAAATACAAAAAATTGTTCACTTTTTCACTAATTTTTCACAAACTTTTGGTTTCTCACTGAAATTATTTACAAACAGCTTGTGCAATTATGGCTTAAATTGTTGTAAATTCTTTTCTGGGATCCCCTTTGTTCAGAAATAGCAGACTTATATGGCTTTGGCGTTGCTTTTTGGTAATTAAAAGGCTGCTAAATGCCACTGCGCACTACACGTGTATTATGCCCAGCAGTGAAGGGGTTAATTAGGGAGCATGTAGGGAGCTTTTAGGGGTAATTTTAGCTTTAGTATAGTGTAGTAGACAACCCCAAGTATTGATCTAGGCCAATTTTGGTATATTTCATGCCACCATTTCACCGCCAAATGCGATCAAATTAAAAAAAACGTTAAATTTTTCACAATTTTAGGTTTCTCTCTGAAATCATTTACAAACAGCTTGTGCAATTATGGCACAAATGGTTGTAAATGCTTCTATGGGATCCCCTTTGTTCATAAATAGCAGACATATATGGCTTTGGCGTTGCTTTGTGGTAATTAGAAGGCCGTCAAATGCCGCTGCGCATCACACGTGTATTATGGCTAGCAGTGATGGGGTTAATTATGTAGCTTGTAGGGAGCCTGCAGGGTTAATTTTAGCTTTAGTGTAGAGCTCAGCCTCCCACCTAAAACATCAGACCCCCTGATCCCTCCCAAACAGCTCTCTTCCCTCTCCCACCCCACAATTCTCCCCGCCATCTTAAGTACTGGCAGAAACTCTGCCAGTACTAAAATAAAAGCTATATCTGGGCTTTTTTTTAAAAAAAAAAAAAACATATTTACATATGCTGCTGTGTAGGATCCCCCCTTAGCCCCCAACCTCACTGATCCCCCACCAAACAGCTTTCTAACCCTCCCCCTCTGCCTTAATGGGCTCCATCTTAGTTTAGCAACAGTTTAGTAACAAAAAGTATGTTTTTTTTATTTTTTTATTGCCCTTTTCTGTAGTGTAGCTTCCCCCCCCCCAAGACCAACCCCCCACCCCTTCCAGAACCCTTAGATGATCAATTATTTATTTTAAATATATTTTTTTTTTTTAAAGTTTATTATTTTTTTTTCTGCAGTGTAGCGGTTCCCTCCTGCTCCCGCCCTGTGCATGCGCCCGCCCCCGCCGCCCCCCGTGCACGCTCCCGTCTGTCCCGCCCCCGATCCCGCCCCCCTCCACTCCACTCGGCACATCGATGGCCGCCCACCCGCCTCCCAGACTTGCTCCCACCCACCAACGATACCGGCCACCGATGTCCGGTGCAGAGAGGGCCACAGAGTGGCTCTCTCTGCATCGGATGGCCAAGGGGGGTTATTGCAGGATGCCTCAATATTGAGGCATCACTGCAATAACCGGAAAGCAGCTGGAAGCGAGCAGGATTGTTTCCAGCTGTTTTCCAGACCAAGGACGTACGCCACACGTCCTCGGTCATTAACTGTATTTTTTTTGAGGACGTGTGGCGTACGTCCTTGGTCGTTAAGGGATGGAAAGGTAAAAAATTGATGTTTGCTTGAACACATTTTAATTTTAAATAGAAGCATTTTCACAATATACTTCCATTACCAAAAATGGTTCTAGTAAAAGTAATTACTGTTTCAGTGGCATACACACATATGCTATATTATTCTCAGCACCTGACCCCTGGTCCGCTGTCTTGGGGCCGCACTTAACTCAGAACTCACATTCACCCCACATATATAAGTGCTTACCAAATCATGCCTTGAACAGCTACGCAACAGTTATAGAATTCATCTTGTCTTACTAAAGAAACTTAAAAAATACTAATTAATTCCCTCATTTTGTCACGCATCAACAACTGCAATCTACTTCTAAATGGCTACTCCAAGAACCACCTCTCCCACCTCCAATCTATTATGTATGCTTCAGCTAGACTCATCCACATAAGTCGCCAATCAACATCAGCTGTTCCGCTCTGCCAGAATCTACACTGGCTCCCCATACACTCCAGAATACAATTTAAAGTATTAGCCCTAATTACAAAGCACTCAACAGCCTCACTCAGCTATATTTCCTCTCTCATCTCCAAAAATTCCTGACCACGCGCAGCGCCTGTCCTCTGGAACCCTCTACCCCATCAGACTGTCTCCAACCTTGTAGTTTCAGACCCTCCTTGTAAACCCACGTATTCCGAGAGGCTTACCATCTCTCCTCTGTTTTTTATTCTAACCAAAATAATTCTTGAACTGCCTGACTCACTGCTGCAACCACAATCCATGTGACAAGGTACCCCCAAAACTTATGTCTCTGCACCCTCAACCTGTAGACTGTAAGCTCTCCGGAGCAGGGCCCTCTTCCTCTTGTACTAGATCTGTTTAGTCTGTTATGTATTTGTATCTTATCATAAATCCCTGTTGTATACCCTTTTCTCTGTACCCAGCACTACTGAATTTTGCGGCGCTATACAAATAAATAATAATAATAATAATAATAATGAGTAGAGGATCAGAATTAAAAAAACCTTATATGCACAAAGAACTGCCAGTGGTGTGTGTTGTGTCAATGTATTGCCACTAAAAAACAATCATACCTTTTGATAGAAGCATTTTACTAATGGAAGTATATTGCAAACATGCTTCTATTTTAAATGTAAATGCACTCATGAACATTTAAATGTGTCCCTTTAAGATGCATGCTCTTTAGCTGCATATCTACATATACTCTCATGGTAAGGTTGAAAACTGTGTTTACTTTCTTCTGTTAAGTGTGATCAGTCCACGGGTCATCATTACTTCTGGGATATTACTCCTCCCCAACAGGAAGTGCAAGAGGATTCACCCAGCAGAGCTGCATATAGCTCCTCCCCTCTACGTCACTCCCAGTCATTCTCTTGCACCCAACGACTAGATAGGATGTGTGAGAGGACTATGGTGATTATACTTAGTTTTATATCTTCAATCAAAAGTTTGTTATTTTAAAATAGCACCGGAGTGTGTTATTATCTCTCTGGCAGAGTTTGAAGAAGAATCTACCAGAGTTTTTGTTATGATTTTAGCCGGAGTAGTTAAGATCATATTGCTGTTTCTCGGCCATCTGAGGAGAGGTAAACTTCAGATCAGGGGACAGCGAGCAGATGAATCTGCATAGAGGTATGTAGCAGTTTTTATTTTCTGACAATGGAATTGATGAGAAAATCCTGCCATACCGATATAATGTCATGTATGTATACTTTACACTTCAGTATTCTGGGGAATGGTACTTCACTAGAATTACACTGTAAGAAATACATAAAGCTGTTTAATAACTAGAGATTATGTTTAACGTTTTTGCTGGAATGTAAAATCGTTTTCATTTACTGAGGTACTGAGTGAATAAATGTTTGGGCACTATTTTTCCACTTGGCAGTTGCTTAATCTGTTTTCTGACAGTTTCTGTTCTCCCTCACTGCTGTGTGTGAGGGGGAGGGGCCGTTTTTTTGGCGCTTTTACTGCATCAAATATTTCAGTCAGCAACTCATTGTATTCCCTGCATGATCCGGTTCATCTCTACAGAGCTCAGGGGTCTTCAAAACTTATTTTGAGGGAGGTAATTTCTCTCAGCAGAGCTGTGAGAATTATAGTTTGACTGAGATAAAAAACGTTTATTCTGTAATTTGTTTCCTGCTTTCAGAATTTGTTATCTTTGCTAATGGGATTAAACCTTTGCTAAAGTTGTGTTATTTACAAGGATTGAGGCTATAACTGTTTCAATTTATTAATTTTCAACTGTCATAGATCTTCTGTGCTTCTTAAAGGCACAGTACGTTTTAATATTATTCTAATTGAATTGTATTTCCAAGTTACAAGTTTATTTGCTAGTGTGTTAAACATGTCTGATTCAGAGGATGATACCTGTGTCATTTGTTGCAATGCCAAAGTGGAGCCCAATAGAAATTTATGTACTAACTGTATTGATGCTACTTTAAATAAAAGTCAATCTGTACAAATTGAACAAATTTCACCAAACAACGAGGGGAGAGTTATGCCGACTAACTCGCCTCACGTGTCAGTACCTACATCTCCCGCTCAGAGGGAGGTGCGTGATATTGTAGCGCCGAGTACATCTGGGCGGCCATTACAAATCACATTACAGGATATGGCTACTGTTATGACTGAGGTTTTGGCTAAATTACCAGAGCTAAGAGGTAAGCGTGATCACTCTGGGGTGAGAACAGAGTGCGCTGATAATATTAGGGCCATGTCAGACACTGCGTCACAGGTGGCAGAACATGAGGACGGAGAGCTTCATTCTGTGGGTGACGGTTCTGACCCAAACAGACTGGATTCAGATATTTCAAATTTTAAATTTAAACTGGAAAACCTCCGTGTATTACTAGGGGAGGTGTTAGCGGCTCTGAATGATTGTAACACAGTTGCAATACCAGAGAAAATGTGTAGGTTGGATAAATATTTTGCGGTACCGACGAGTACTGAGGTTTTTCCTATACCTAAGAGACTTACTGAAATTGTTACTAAGGAGTGGGATAGACCCGGTGTGCCGTTCTCACCCCCTCCGATATTTAGAAAAATGTTTCCAATAGACGCCACCACAAGGGACTTATGGCAAACGGTCCCTAAGGTGGAGGGAGCAGTTTCTACCTTAGCTAAGCGTACCACTATCCCGGTGGAGGATAGCTGTGCTTTTTCAGATCCAATGGATAAAAAATTAGAGGGTTACCTTAAGAAAATGTTTGTTCAACAAGGTTTTATATTGCAACCCCTTGCATGCATTGCGCCGATCACGGCTGCAGCGGCATTCTGGATTGAGTCTCTGGAAGAGAACATTGGTTCAGCTACTCTGGACGACATTACGGACAGGCTTAGAGTCCTTAAACTAGCTAATTCATTCATTTCGGAGGCCGTAGTACATCTTACTAAACTTACGGCGAAGAATTCAGGATTCGCCATTCAGGCACGCAGGGCGCTGTGGCTAAAATCCTGGTCAGCTGATGTTACTTCTAAGTCTAAATTGCTTAATATACCTTTCAAAGGGCAGACCTTATTCGGGCCCGGGTTGAAAGAGATTATCGCTGACATTACAGGAGGTAAAGGCCATGCCCTGCCTCAGGACAAAGCCAAAGCCAAGACTAGACAGTCTAATTTTCGTTCCTTTCGTAATTTCAAAGCAGGAGCAGCATCAACTTCCTCTGCACCAAAACAGGAAGGAGCTGTTGCTCGCTACAGACAAGGCTGGAAACCTAACCAGTCCTGGAACAAGGGCAAGCAGACTAGGAAACCTGCTGCTGCCCCTAAAACAGCATGAATTGAGGGCCCCCGATCCGGGATCGGATCTAGTGGGGGGCAGACTTTCTCTCTTCGCCCAGGCTTGGGCAAGAGATGTTCAGGATCCCTGGGCGCTAGAGATAATATCTCAGGGATACCTTCTGGACTTCAAATACTCTCCTCCAAGAGAGAGATTTCATCTGTCAAGATTGTCAACAATCCAGACAAAGAAAGAGGCGTTTCTACGCTGCGTACAAGAGCTCTTGTTAATGGGAGTAATCCATCCAGTTCCACGATCGGAACAGGGACAGGGGTTTTACTCAAATCTGTTTGTGGTTCCCAAAAAAGAGGGAACTTTCAGACCAATCCTGGACTTAAAGATCCTAAACAAATTCCTAAGAGTTCCATCGTTCAAGATGGAGACTATTCGGACAATTTTAGCTATGATCCAAGAGGGTCAGTACATGACCACTGTAGATTTAAAAGATGCTTACCTTCACATACCGATTCACAAAGATCATTATCGGTACCTAAGGTTTGCCTTCCTAGACAGGCATTACCAGTTTGTGGCTCTTCCATTCGGATTGGCTACAGCTCCAAGAATCTTCACAAAGGTTCTGGGTGCTCTTCTGGCGGTACTAAGACCGCGGGGAATCTCGGTAGCTCCATACCTAGACAACATTCTGATACAAGCTTCAAGCTTTCAAACTGCCAAGTCTCATACAGAGTTAGTGCTGGCATTTCTAAGGTCACATGGATGGAAGGTGAACGAAAAGAAAAGTTCACTCGTTCCACTCACAAGAGTTCCCTTCCTGGGGACTCTTATAGATTCTGTAGAAATGAAGATTTACCTGACAGAGGACAGGCTAACAAGACTTCAAAGTGCTTGCCGCACCCTTCATTCCATTCAACACCCGTCAGTGGCTCAATGCATGGAGGTAATCGGCTTAATGGTAGCGGCAATGGACATAGTACCCTTTGCACGCTTACACCTCAGACCACTGCAACTGTGCATGCTAAGTCAGTGGAATGGGGATTACTCAGACTTATCCCCTTCTCTGAATCTGGATCAAGAGACCAGAAATTCTCTTCTATGGTGGCTTTCTCGGCCACATCTGTCCAGGGGGATGCCATTCAGCAGACCAGACTGGACAATTGTAACAACAGACGCCAGCCTTCTAGGTTGGGGTGCCGTCTGAAATTCTCTGAAGGCTCAGGGACAATGGAGTCAGGAGGAGAGTCTCCTGCCAATAAACATTCTGGAATTGAGAGCAGTTCTCAATGCCCTCCTGGCTTGGCCCCAGTTGACAACTTGGGGGTTCATCAGGTTTCAGTCGGACAACATCACGACTGTAGCTTACATCAACCATCAGGGAGGGACAAGAAGCTCCCTAGCTATGATGGAAGTATCAAAGATAATTCGCTGGGCAGAGTCTCACTCTTGCCACCTGTCAGCAATCCACATCCCGGGAGTGGAGAACTGGGAGGCGGATTTCTTAAGTCGTCAGACTTTTCATCCGGGGGAGTGGGAACTTCATCCGGAGGTCTTTGCCCAAATACTTCGACGTTGGGGCAAACCAGAGATAGATCTCATGGCGTCGCGACAGAACGCCAAGCTTCCTCGTTACGGGTCCAGATCCAGGGATCCAGGAGCAGTCCTGATAGATGCTCTGACAGCACCTTGGGACTTCAGGATGGCTTACGTGTTTCCACCCTTCCCGTTACTTCCTCGATTGATTGCCAGAATCAAACAAGAGAGAGCATCAGTGATTCTAATAGCACCTGCGTGGCCACGCAGGACTTGGTATGCAGACCTGGTGGACATGTCATCCTGTCCACCTTGGTCTCTACCTCTGAAACAGGACCTTCTGATACAGGGTCCCTTCAAACATCAAAATCTAACTTCTCTGAAGCTGACTGCTTGGAAATTGAACGCTTGATTTTATCAAGACGTGGGTTTTCTGAGTCAGTTATTGATACCTTAATACAGGCTAGGAAACCTGTTACCAGAAAGATTTACCATAAGATATGGCGTAAATACCTATATTGGTGTGAATCCAAAGGTTACTCTTGGAGTAAGGTTAGGATTCCTAGGATATTGTCTTTTCTACAAGAAGGTTTAGAAAAGGGTTTATCTGCTAGTTCATTAAAGGGACAGATCTCAGCTCTATCCATTCTGTTACACAAACGTCTGTCAGAAGTTCCTGACGTCCAGGCTTTTTGTCAGGCTTTGGCCAGGATTAAGCCTGTGTTTAAAACTGTTGCTCCACCATGGAGTTTAAACCTTGTTCTTAATGTTTTACAGGGCATTCCGTTTGAACCCCTTCATTCCATTGATATAAAGTTGTTATCTTGGAAAGTTCTATTTTTAATGGCTATTTCCTCGGCTCGAAGAGTCTCTGAATTATCAGCCTTACATTGTGATTCTCCTTATTTGATTTTTCATTCGGATAAGGTAGTCCTGCGTACTAAACCTGGGTTCTTACCTAAGGTAGTTACTAACAGGAATATCAATCAAGAGATTGTTGTTCCTTCTTTATGCCCAAATCCTTCTTTAAAGAAGGAACGTCTACTGCACAACCTGGATGTAGTCCGTGCTCTAAAATTTTACTTACAGGCAACTAAGGAATTTCGACAAACGTCTTCTCTGTTTGTCATTTACTCTGGGCAGAGGAGAGGTCAAAAAGCTTCCGCTACCTCTCTTTCTTTTTGGCTTCGTAGCATAATTCGTTTAGCTTATGAGACTGCTGGACAGCAGCCTCCTGAAAGAATTACAGCTCATTCTACTAGAGCTGTGGCTTCCACTTGGGCCTTCAAGAATGAGGCCTCTGTTGAACAGATTTGCAAGGCTGCAACTTGGTCTTCGCTTCATACTTTTTCCAAATTTTACAAATTTGACACTTTTGCTTCATCGGAGGCTATTTTTGGGAGAAAGGTTCTTCAGGCAGTGGTTCCTTCTGTATAAAGAGCCTGCCTATCCCTCCCGTCACCCGTGTACTTTTGCTTTGGTATTGGTATCCCAGAAGTAATGATGACCCGTGGACTGATCACACTTAACAGAAGAAAACATAATTTATGCTTACCTGATAAATTCCTTTCTTCTGTAGTGTGATCAGTCCACGGCCCGCCCTGTTTTTAAGGCAGGTAAATATTTTTTAATTTATACTCCAGTCACCACTTCACCCTTGGCTTTTCCTTTCTCGTTGGTCCTTGGTCGAATGACTGGGAGTGACGTAGAGGGGAGGAGCTATATGCAGCTCTGCTGGGTGAATCCTCTTGCACTTCCTGTTGGGGAGGAGTAATATCCCAGAAGTAATGATGACCCGTGGACTGATCACACTACAGAAGAAAGGAATTTATCAGGTAAGCATAAATTATGTTTTTAGCATCTGTAAAGGTCCTTACAAATCTATCAAACAATGGGCCTTCATTCTAGTGCATTAGTGTTTACTGTATAAATAATAAATGTTCTTTCTCTTTTACAGCGTCGTCAAATTAAATTTACAATATAACCAAAGACATCACGTTTTCCAAAACTTGGATTAACTAAACGTATGAAAAACTATAAACTGGCTTTATCATGCTTTTTATGAGGGAAGAGATTTGCTGGGGTTTCCACAGACCTACAAAAAAAGCAAAATATATGCTGCCAAAGAAAAAGTAATACATAGCAAGTAATAGAATTAAAAATAGTGATGACGTCCTTATGAATCTGAATGCATTTTGTTTTTCACTGTAGTGCAATATTTGCTTAAGCACATACTTTAACCCAACACTCTGTTGAACTCAATGTGTTTAACCTTGCAACAGTTGTTAAACACATAGGTACATTTTAGCTCTGGAGCTATAAAGCATTGCAGATTGCAAGCTGAATACAGTCGGTGATTGGCATGGGCTGGAAACTGGCTCACTGGCTGTTTTTTGGTCATGACCAGCAGTGCTCCATGGATTCTAGGCACTATTTTCAGGTTCCAGAGTCAGTATAGCAAAAATTACATTATCTAACCAATAGGAACATCAATTTAACTAATAATATGCACTAGTTTATCACTAAACGTGAACATTCTGATAATTGTATTTGAGTTGTGTGCAAGTCTCAATTTAAATGGACAGTCTAGTCAAAATTAAACTTTCATGATTCAGATAGGGCATGCAATTTCAAACAACTTTCAAATTTACTTTTATCATGAAATTTACTTTGTTCTATTTGTATTCTTTGTTGAAAGCTAAACCTAGGTAGGCTCATATGCTAATTTCTAAGCCCTTGAAGGCCGCGTCTTATCTCAGAGCATTTTGACAGTTCTTTACAGCTAGACAGCACTAGTTCATGTGTGCCATATAGATAACATTGCGCTTACTCCCGTGGAGTTACCTAGGATTCAGCACTGATTGGCTAAAATGCAAGTCTGCCAAAAGAACTGAAATAAGGGGTCACTCTTCAGAGGCTTAGATACAATGTAATTACAGAGGTAAAAAGTATATTAATATAGCTGTGTTGGTTAGGCAAAACTGGGGAATGGGTAATAAAGGGATTGTCTATCTCTTTAAACAATAAACATTCTGGAGAAGACTGTTGCTTTAGGTGACCTGAGTTATATTTGTAACTTTTTTTTACCTAATAAGGCAATGACTGTTTATTAACACGGAAACTGAGCACAAGCAAAAAACTTAAAATATTTTTAAATAAAGATGAACACAGCCAAAATATGCCATTCTAAACAAGCCCAAATGGGTTTTCATTTATTAGATAAATCCAAAAGTAATGTGAAAGCTGGTGGACTATAATCAATGCAAAATATCTGAGAAGCTTTTGTGGCGCAAAATAAACCAGAAAAATTAGATAAACATGTGGAAAATGGGTTTAAAATAGATTAAAATTAATTCAGTTTCCAATTTGTGATGCCAATGGGCCACCTTTTTAAAAGCATTTGCATCTTATGTGTACAGCCACACGTTTCCATTGATATATTTATGCTAGGGTTTTTTTATTATTTTGTACACCTCTGGAAACAGTTATGTGAAAACCTATTTATGTGTCTCCCTAGAAACTCAGAGATTGAATTTCTATGGTTTAATAGTTTGCTTTTCAAATACTGTTTAGGTGTGTGTGTGTTCTGTATAGTTTTATAATTTACTAGGTAAAAATATGACTTTCCCTTAGGAGAACCCTAATTTTGCGGGGACATTTTTTTCTGCAAAAAGCTTTTAACAGTATATTTACACCCTGTTGGGCACTCCTTTTAATGCTGAGCTGCCAGCTCCCTACATTGAACTTTTTTAAGGGATACTAAACCCAAATTTTTTTTTTCATGATGCAGATAGAGCATGCAATTTTAAGCAACTTCTCATTTACTCTAATTATCAATTTGTCTTTGTTCTTTTGGTATCTTTATTTGAAACAACAAGCCAGCCCATCTTTGATTCAGCACCTGGGTAGAGCTTGCTGATTGGTGGCTAAATGCAGCCACCAATCAGCAAGCACTTTCCAGGGTGCGGAATAAAAAATGGGCCGTCTCGTAAGCTTACCTCGCTGCTTTTTAAATAAAGATCCTAAGAGAACAAAAACATGATAATAGGAATAAATTAGAAAGTTACTTAAAATTGCATGATCTATCTGAATCATGAAATAAAAAAATTGGGCTCAGTATCCCTATAACTGTAGTACAGAATGGCAATACAGCTGGCCTGCTCCATAACTAAACACTGCTGGCACCTAATTTTTCTGCATATAGACTATGAATCCTTTATCACTACAAATATACACTGTTAAAAAGGTTTTCAGAAAAGGAAAGTCTACAGTGGAGCTTTTAGTTGTAAGTACTGCAATGCTTTTAAAACAATAAATGATGGGAAAAAATAAATAAAAAATGTTTACTATCCTTTTAAAATCAATAGGGGGAAAAAGTACTCACATAAATTTCAATATAAATTTGCTTAAATACACCCACATTACTTCCTAAAACATATATATCTGTTACACTTTGTTAATCATTTCTACTTGTATGGCAAAAGCGTATTTGTACTTTTTACATAAATGCATACCCTGTGGTAAATTCATAAGAAGAAAACACAGACAACCTGATCACAATCGACTAGTGATAATTATCTGCATGTCAACAATCCTTTGCAATGTCAATCAGATATTTCCTATGTTTATGGGCAGCACTTTTTTCATTATCGGTTTGCTGAAAAATTGCCCTATACTTTAAGGAATTTTTTTATGTTTTGGAGCGTTATCACCTTTGTACTTGGGAGTTATTATTTAAAGAGAGATTTTATGATTGTGATTGCTGGAAAAACACGCTGACAATACCAGACAACATTCAGAAATCACTATAGGAAGACAACACCTGAAAGATTGTGATCATCACCCGTGACAGAGCTCGTTTCCATTGAGCTGCAATTCGGTTTGCGTGCACTCGCAAGCGCAACCAATAAATAAGCTGTTGGAAGCAATTATTATCGGGTATTTGTAGAGCAATATCGTTTATCGACTGCTTCCAACGGCCCGTTATAACTCAATTTTGGCAACCGGACACCGGTTGACGAAAACATTATCGTGTACCATACAAAGTATCAGAAGCTGCTAATCTTTAAATAATACCCGGTTTCCAATGCCTGCGCAAACCGTTAATACACTGTCGGAGGCTGCTTAATACACTGTCATAACAAAAATTACACCCAGCTCAACTAGGTGTAAAACAGGAAAAAGTTGCTCTTTGAGACCTTTTTCCCATTTAAATCTAACCCGACACGTCAAAACCCCTCTATCCGCCATCCCCTCCACTTCGCAATTTATAATAAATCGATTAAACCCTAATCAGCCATGCCCCACAACGCAAACTAGTTATTAAAACTATTAACCCCTAATCCACCATGCCCCCATATCGCAAAGTTTCTAATTAAACTATTAACCCCTAATCAGCCATTCACCCACATTGCAATTAACCTAATAAATCTATTAACCCCTAATCCACCATTAACCCACATCGCAATTAACCTAATAAATCTATTAACGCCAAAACCGCTAAACCCCACAAAGCAAATAACTAATCACTAAGCCCCCTAACCTAACACCCCCTAAATTAACCCCATTACATATATAAAAAAAATCCTAAATTACAATTAAAATTAAAAAAAACTAACATTACTTTAAAAATAAAAAAAATAAGTTTAAATTAAACTAAAATTACAAAAAATAAAAAAAGTCTAACACTACATAAAATAATAAACCAAATTATCAAAAATTAAACCTAATCCCTATGAAAATAAAAAAGCCTCCCCCCCCAAAAAACACCCCCTAATCTAATACTAAACTACCAATAGCCCTTAAAAGGGCCTTTTGTAGGGAATTGCCTTAAAGGGACACTGAACCCAAATTCTTTCTTCTGTGATTCATATAGAGCATGACATTTTAAGCAACTTTCTTATTTACTCCTATTATCAAATGTTCTTTATTCTCTTGGTATCTTTATTTGAAATGCAAGAATGTAAGTTTAGATGCCGGCCCATTTTTGGTGAACAACCTAGGTTCTCCTTGTTGATTGGTGGATAAATACATCCACCAATCAAAAACTGCTGTCCAGAGTCCTGAACCAAGAAAAAAACTTAGATGTCTTCTTTTTCTTATAAAGATAGCAAGAGAATGAAGAAAAAATTGATAATAAGAGTAAATTAGAAAGTTGCTTAAAATTGCATGCTCTATCTGAATCACAAGAGAAACATTTTGGGTTTAGTGTCCCTTTAAGTTAAACAGCTCTTTTACCTTCAAAAAAAACTAAGCTCCCTCAAACAGTAAAACCCCCCCACCCACTTATCCCCCCCAAAAAAAAAACTAACACAAAAAATCCTAAACTACCCATTGCCCCTAAAGGGGCATTTGTATGGGCAGTGCCATTAAAAGGGCATTCAGCTCTTTTACTGCCCTTAAAAGGGCATTCAGCTCTTTGACAACTGCCCAAAATCCCTAATCTAAAAAAAATTAAAAAATAAAATAAAAAAATCTAACCCCCAGATAGGTACTCACGGTTCCTGAAGTCCGGCGGTGAAGTCTTCTTCTAAGCGGCGACCTCTTATATCTTCATCCAGGACCGCGGAACTGAAGACCGGCGACCGAGGAACTGAAGACCGGTGACCATGGAGCCAAGGAGCGTGGAGGACCCTCTTCGTACGATCACCAAACCCCTCCAAAAAAAAATTTCAAATCAGCCAATAGGATGAGAGCTAATGAAATCCTATTGGCTGTTCAAATCAGCCAATAGGATTTCAGTAGCTCTCATCCTATTGGCTGATTTGAATTTGAAGAATCAAATAATTTTATTTGATTATTTATTTTAATTTATGTAATGGGGTTAATTTAGGGGGTATTAGGTTAGGGGGCTTAGTGATTAGTTATTTGCGATATGAGGGCATGGCAGTTTAGAGGTTAATAGTTTAAATGGATAGATTGCATTGTGGGGCATGGCAGATTAGGGGTTAATAGTTTAAATAGCTAGATTGCGTTGTGGGGCATAGCAGATTAGAGGTTAATAGTTTAAATGGCTATATTGCATTGTGGGCATGGCGGTTTAGGGGTTAATAGCTTAAATAGGTTAATTGCGATATGGGGGCATGGTGGATTAGAGGTTAATAGTTTAAATAGATACTTTGCGATATGGGGGTTGGCGGATTAGGGGTAATACATTAGTTATTGCGGTGGGGGGGTTGCGGTTGAGAGGTATATATTGCACATGCGTTAGGTGCACTTGTATGCTGCGCCGTATATGCAATTGAGTATAGTGTAAGGTCGGGTTACCATAGTAACCTATTAATGTTTTAGAAATCCGGCATCGGATTTTATTTTAACAGCGAGCGACGGGGAAAATATACGCGGCGCCATATATATGCGATCGAGTGTAGTCTAAGGTTGGGTTACCATAGTAACCTATTAATGTTTTAGAAATCCGGCATCGGGTGGAAGCATTAACACAACACTAACTTACACCTACACGAAAAGAGCGACCGCACGCAAATCGGAAAACTTTTCAATGGAAATCTGTTACTAAAATGAAGCCGCAAATTAATTTTAACTGTCGGCCGCTTCGGTAGCTTACGGATCCATTTTTAACGGCTCAATGGAAGCGAGCCCACTGTTAGAAATGGCTACAATGTGTTGCAGCCCTGTTTATCAGCCAAGAACTTCATATTTATTTGCCCCTGTTTTCCCAAATAAATCATAACAACCTGTTCAATATAATGCAACATAACTATTCACTTCATGCACTATATAATATAACTGTATTTAACTAGCATTGTGTGCTGTCCTCTTACAAGACAAAATCACAGGAAATGTACAGCATTTATGGAAAACACGCAAACAGTGTATTGATTAAAATGAATACACTGTAAAAGTCAAGTGCATCCGGGGCCAATTCTGTAGGAAAGAAGGCACTGAACACACACTGCCTCTGTTGCATAAACATAAGAAGTTGTAATAATCCTCTGCCACTAAGTACAACTCTGCAATGAAATATCTCCTTCATGAAAGGGGTACAATGTGAATCTAACAGTATAATCAACATATATAGTAAAGGAATTCCTGGTAAAGATACAATTATGTTTATCTTTGTAGAACACTTGCAATTATGGATGGCAAAGGGACATTAAAATGTTTTTATGAATAAAAAATTACTACATTGAAATAAATGTTTTAAAAACATTTAAAAGAGTCACTGTTAGTTCAATTTACATAGTTTTACAGTACATAAACACACCTCTTGAAGAAACCACTACATTTTTTTTGTATCTCCTTATTGTATCTCTTAATGTGGCCTGTTAGGAACATATATAAATGATCTCCTGTGCATATCAAGCTTACACTGGTTGCACTCCAGTCTTTCTGAGGGGAGCAAAACTACAATTTCAAGAAATTACATGAAGATTATTGAAAGTGCTATACAAATTTGTTTTTAAACCCTTAACATTGTGCATCTAGGGGTCTCATTGCACTGGTCTCACTGACAGCAGCGAGACCTGCGCTGTAAAAGCCCTGAAAACCCCTTGCGACAGGTGATGTACAGGATTTGTTGCTGTCGTTAAGGGGTTAATATGAATAATTATTTAATTAGATTTGGAGTATAATGTCCCTTCAAATTTTTTCCAGACACTTTGTAAAAGAGGGAGCTGAGGGGTGTGGCTTTGACAGAAGGGTGGAGCCTCCTAACCCATGTCAATCTCACAATATCTGGGACAGTTGAGAGGTTTGCTTTAAGAATGATTTTCAAAATAACACCTATCTGTGTAAATGCTATCAGAATAAGCAGAAGGTACTGGCTATCACAGTAGTTTTACGAAAACATATATCCATAAAAAAAATCCCTAATACAGGCGGTACCTCAGAGATATTGTGGGTTTGGTTCCAGACCACCGCAATAAAGTGAATATAGCAATAAAGTGAGTCACACTATTTTTTTTGTTTCCCGGTGCATTTACAAGTTATATTTACACCATACTGTAGTCTATTAAGCGTACAATAGCATTATGTCTAAAAAAAACAATGTACGTACCTTAAAGTGAAGGTAAAGTTAACTCGGTCTCAAGATCTAATAACACTTGTTCCCCTAAATGAATATGAGTTTAATTCATCATTTTTAAAATTGTAATTATAAACTCAGTTTTTGCCATTTATACTCACATTTTTTGTTCGGCAAATTTAACCCGTATTTTTTTTTTCATCTCTGGTCACGTTTTCTTTGCAGCCTATTGAAATTCTGACCGTTAGGCGGCCATCAATCTATGTCATTTACCTCCCGGATGATCTGCGGATGCGTTCAGAATTATTTGTTGGTCTTGCAATACAAGCATGCTCCTGTTTCGCCCATGACTATTTCTATTTTTATTGATATGCCAAGTAGCCGATTACCACATGCGCATTACTGATACTGATCGCAGATATGCGCATGCGCAGTTCGACGGATCATCGTGAATACACTTTGGAGACACGTATAGAGCGGGTGGGACTGCTCTATACGTCACTAACTCAAAGATAGGGAAGTAGCTGTTGGGAGGAGTTAAGATCGTAACTGTAGGCAAATATAAAGCCTTTTTATTACATAAATATAAAACGCATTGGGGGGAAAAAAGTTAGCGATTGACTTAGTAAAACTATGACTTATTTATTAGTGTATTCATATAGTTAAAACTTTACCTTCACTTTAATTAAAAAATGCTAACCATCATCTGAGCATTCAGTGAATCATCATTTTTTTGTTGGTGGTGTGTGTATATATATATATATATATATATATATATATAGGTGTGTATATATGTGTATACATGTGTATCTATGTGTATACATATGATTTCACGGGTATATATGTGTATACATGTTTATTTATATGTGTATATGTGTATATATGTTGGAAAAATAGCGCCAATAGACTTGTTCGACACAGGTTTGACACAAAACTTTAATTTGTACAAAGAGCGATATCTGTGAGGCGCAATAAAGTGAAGCGCAATAAAACCAGGTATGCCTGTATATTATATTCTGAAATGTGTGGAAAAAAAACATCTTTTTAAATTTGAGAATATATTCTATTGTAAATGAAAATTCTTAACTCAGAATACAGAAAAAAATATTGATAAATGTAATAAAATGTAATCATATGTTGTGTTATTTTATTTAAAGTGTACTAAAAATAAACAAATATTGATGTATATTCGTTGTATTAGCTTTGTCTGATGCCGCTAAATTCATTGAAGCAGTAAGTGTCTTTCCAGTGAGGAAACCTGCAATTTATAACTTATTTAATGAAACCTCATTTCCAAACTTGACACATCTATCTTCACCTAAATCCACAGACTAACAAAAGAATTGAAGAGGTGAGTCACAGAAAGCTTTTTTCTTCCAAATGCACTAAGAGACTTAACCATCGAGCAGTAGTAAATGACTTCTACATTATTACTTTATCAATTTGATATCAGTACATTAACCTTAAAAACAGTTCTGTAACTAAAAGCACTTTAATCCATTATTTCATAATGTAAATTAAACTGTCATTTACAAATACCAGTTTTCACTATTTGAAGTTTATATACAGTATACACACACTCACATATATAAACATATGCATATATATATATATATATCTATGTAGATAGATGATAGATGATAGATAGATAGATAGATAGATAGATAGATAGATAGATAGATAGATAGATAGATAATGTGTGTGTGCACTCACACACATACACAATATTGTTCAATAACTTAAGGATATTAGTTGTTTGCCATAGTATTTTTTACACACTTCTAAAGCTCCCTGGATTAACTATAATATGCCCCACTGATGTTAATATTAATAACAGCTAAAAACCCTTGCTTATATAAACCCTCAATGACATGATCACAGTAAATGACTGCAGTTGTGATATGTCCGGGCTCTACTGCCAGTGAAAAGGTTAATGTGAAATATGCAAACAAGTGACTAAAATGAATTCTGCTCTTTCTATAGGATATCACTGACAATGGCAGGTAAGTGAACCCCCTTGCACTGCTGGGTTATCGGCATTCTGAAAAAGGGGCAGTGAGTCCGTGGCAACTGTGGCACATTAATGTATGACTGCAGTACTGAATAGAAACTTGAGGCTTGTGCAGGTGTATGGTTCTCAGGGCAAGGCATGCAAATCTAGACAGTAAGGGGTTAAAGTGATTCTCAACGTGCAGGAGAAACATCACTGGACAATGAGCATACAGTATGAAGTGTATATAAATATACTAGAGTTCAGAGATGAAAGACATTAATATACCAGAATAACAAAATAAGGGCAGAGTGTCAAACATATGATAATTACTAGTAAAACAAGTATTTTAGCGTTCTAAATTATTAATTTATCTATACAATATTATTTTGCTATTACAGTTGAAGATAAGGCTGACTATATCCTAATGAAAGACGAAATTGAAGAATATGTTATATTATAGCTCTATTTATTTCTTATTACCTAAACAAATGTATCATTCCGAACCTTTTTATAATCACCAATGAGAAGTATAATTTTAACTTGCATAATGCATACAGTGCACCTGTCAATGCACTCACTACTACACAACTAAACCCCAGCAGACTTCTACAGAAATGCATGTGTGTTAATCATTTTCTAAAGGATGAATGCCAAAGAACAACAACACAGAAATCAGATGCGCCTACCTGAGGATACAGAGGAGCCTGACAAGCTGGAGTTGCTGGATGCTGCCATCCTGGTGCTGGACAGTGCAGATACAGGGGGTCTCTTCTCTAGCCCATGTCAAACTAGCCCGCATAACCAGCCTCCCACTACTTTACAAGCACTTCCTGCTGTGTCAGATGACGTGCAGTCCACTAGTACTTAGCTATCTGTCGGTTCATGCAAGGTGTCTTAACCAGAGGTGTAGTTCTGCTTTGCCTTAGTACCTTACAGGATTTTCTCTTTTTTGCTGTGATTTCTAATGGGTTTGCTTCGTTGCCAGCTTTACATCAGCAGACAGCAGCCTGTGAGAGGGAAGTCAGAGCCTCCTCCTCCCACCCGTGTCAGCACTCTGATTAGACAGGCACAGAGGCAGCCTCTGCTTGCTGGAGATAGCAGCCTGCTGAGAGGTGGAACCTGCCCTCCTTGTAATGCCTTTCCTCTTGTTGTGGGTGAAGAGCAACTCGTGGATCGCTTCCAAACCCTGCTCACTTTTCAGCTGTTTGCAAACATTACACGGTAGTGTGGCTCTAGGGAATAGGCAGTTTATGTCAAAAGCTGATATAGTCAGTGGTCAATAAATAGATTCTCAAGCACATTATGCACATCACTCTGAGAATATGATTACCTAGATGTTATAACAGTGTATTGAACAACTGAGAAGAGAACACATAATGGGCTTGATTTATCAAACAAAAACTAGTAAAGTTCTCCTATTGTGCGCCTGATTGGAATCTCTTATAAATCATAAATGCACCCAAAAAGTTGTTAAAGTCGTCTGTAAAATGTTACCATGCTCGCCTAGTTGCTTCAGTAGCCCAAAAAAGGGTTAAATTAAATTGTTCCTGTCTATTGTGTGTCTTATATAATCGCCTAGCAACTGATTTATCTTCTCTTTTTTTGCCCAAGGTGCACATAAAATTCTCAGACTTGGGGCAAGATTTAACAAAGTAAGGCGGAAAGGGTCATACATCTTCGCCCCTGTCTGTCCGACTTTGCGTCTACCAGCCAGCAATATGCTGCCCGCATTTGTGGCAAAATGTAGCAAACCAATCAGCAAGCTCTATCCTGTTGCTGAATCAAAAATGGGCCAGCTCCTAACCTTACATTCTTGTTTTTTCAAATAAAGATAGCAAGAGAAGGAAGAGAAATTCATAATAGGAGTAAATGAGAAAGTTGCTTAAAATTGCATGCTCTATCTGAATCATGAAATAAAAAATGTGGGTTTAGTATCCCTTTAAGCAATTTTAAGCAACTTTTTAATCTACTTCTATTATCAATTTTTACATATATAAATACAACCACCAATCAGCAAGTGCTATCCAGGGTTCTGAACCAAAAATATGCCAGCTCGTAAGCTTACATTCCTGCTTTTTCAAATAAAGACACCAAAAGAATGAAGAAAATTGATAATAAGGGGTAGATTTAACAAGTGCCCGGCGGACATAATTCGCTGTGGCAAATCATGTCTGCCTGACATCGCTAAATGCCGACAGCTTACGATGTCTGCAATTAACATTGCACAAGCATTTCACAAGAAATCGGCCGCTAGCAGGGGGTGTCAATCATCTGGATCGGATTGGGATGATTTCAGTCCGCCACCTAAAAGGTGGCGGAGAAGTTAAGGAGCAGCTGTCTTAAGACCGCTGCTTCTTAACTTAAGTTTCATACGAGCCTGAAACTTTGTGCTTAGAAAGCAGCATCCACAGCTTGTTAAATCTACCCCTAGGAGTAAATTAGAAAGTTGCTTAAAATTGTATGCTCTATCTGAATCAAGAAATACAAAAATTGTGTTCAGTGTCCCTTTAAGATTTACAGTAGGTCCCAGTGTGCAGAGAAACGGCCCGGGCAAGTAAACATACAGAATGTACTGTGTATAAATATATTTGTAATAAGGGATTAAAGCCATTAATACACCTTACAGTCCAGAACAACAATAATACTGCAGGGACAGTATGTGCTGATAATTATTGGTAAAACAAAATGTTAGCATTCTAAATAATTTGTTTGGTCACAGAAGATTATTTTACTGTTACTACTGGAGACAAAGCTAAATATAGCCTTAGGTACCAAAAGGGAAGGTTATAAGTCAGAACCTTTTTGTAATACCCAGTGATAGGGGCACCTTTAGCTTGCATTATGCATACAGAGCACATCAATGCACTCACTTTACAGAGTTGTGTACAGCAATGCATTTGTGTTCAAATTTTCCAAAAGATAGATGCCAAAAAAAACGTGGTTGTATGGCACAGAAATCAAATTCACCTTCCAGAAGTTACGGAAGAGCCTAACCAGCTGGAGTTGCTAGATGCTGCTATACTGGTGCTGGACAGTGCAGTATAGCAACAGGGCAGGTTTACTATCCTCAAGACCAATTATCCAAAAATGATCAAGTACAATATTAAATGGTCATTATAGTGATAAACATGTTCTGATTTGTTAGAGTGTGCAGTGGCTCTGCAATGCTTTGTGTTTAATCTGCACAATGGGGTTAAATACATAGTTAAAGTACATCTCAGAAGCTTCAGAGAACTGCTGGTCCCAAGCGAAAACTGCCACTGATCCAATCAGCAGTGCAAAGGTTAACCAGGCAGCATATAAGGCAGCAAGCATGATTGGTGGAGAGGTTTTGCACCTCCTAATTACAGCTAGGAACTAAGAATAGTTTAGGATGGATGAGTACGTCTCTAAAAGAAAGACAACAATTTGTTTTCGATAGATGTCAGGCAGATGGAAGCAGATATGATACAAGTTAGAATGAGTCATGGCTGATTAATGGAAAAAGTCGATAAAGATAATAAAGGTCCTTTTTAATTTATTGGAGGCTGGAATTCTTATTGATATTCACTGTTGAAGGAGACTTGGCAAGTCTGTGGTTCCGTGAGTAGTAAGAAGTGAATACAGCGCCAACAAGAGGCCAAGGGATAAATATACTCACAGAGAGATAAAAGAAGATTATTTAATGAACCATGTTAAAAAGCATCAGTAATAAAAGACTATATATAAAAAAAGTGTAAAAAGCACATATAAATAAAATTACAAATACAGGAATATCTTACAGAAGCGGCTCAAAGGGCCAAAGCTGATAATTACAATAAAAACAGAGGTAATAACAGGTGATCAGTGTGTGAGTGGTACACCAGAATAAGAGTGTATACTAATAAAACAGAATAAGCCTAAGTACAACTGTAGCAAGTGCATCAAGCAAAAAACTAATAAACAATAATACAAACAATAGTGTTCAAAATTAGTGTTAGAAAAATAGTGTTCCAAAAAATAGAAAAATGCACTGCAGTGCAAAAAAAGGGGGGTAGCAAAATAATTGTATAGATACAATCAAATAGTGAGTGAGTACAAATGTATATAAAAATGCTAGCTACTTAATCCAGTGAGGTTAAGATATAATTAAATAAAATACACAATATGCAATAACAAAAAATAAAATACACAATATGCAATAACATAAAAAATAAAAAATAAAATATAAAATATAATCCAAAAAAGTGTTCAAAAAGTTGATCAACAAATGTTAGTGAAGAACAAAAATAAGTCAATCAAAACTAAAAAATGGAAAAAATGGGTGATGAAAAGCAAGGTGAAAGTGAGGAAATTGATTCCTTCCAATGTTAGTTACTTTAACAGATCCAAATTCCTGAGTGTGGTTGCTGAAGTAGCTGATTGGATCCTAGCACCCGTCAGCTGCTCCTATGGTATCCTAAAAAGTGTCCCTGTAAAAAAAGAAATTCACAACATAGTGTATCCAATATGAGAATGAAGTAAAGATTAAAGTAATGCTTACCAATATGTCAACGCGTTTCTGCCCTCAAAAAAGGGCCTTTCTCAAGACTAGAATATTGGTAATGGCAAAAAAATGGCAAAAAAAATTGTTTGGTCACAGAAGATTATTTTACTGTTACTACTGGAGACAAAGCTAAATATAGCCTTAGGTACCAAAAGGGAAGGTTATAATTCAGAACCTTTTTGTAATACCCAGTGATAGGGGCACCTTTAGCTTGCATTATGCATACAGAGCACATCAATGCACTCACTTTACAGAGTTGTGTACAGCAATGCATTTGTGTTAAAATTTTCCAAAAGATAGATACCAAAAAAAAACTGGTTGTATGGCACAGAAATCAAATTCACCTTCCAGAAGTTACGGAAGAGCCTAACCAGCTGGAGTTGCTAGATGCTGCTATACTGGTGCTGGACAGTGCAGTATAGCAACAGGGCAGGTTTACTTCCTCAAGACCAATTATCCAAAAATGATCAAGTACAATATTAAATGGTCATTATAGTGATAAACATGTTCTGATTTGTTAGAGTGTGCAGTGGCTCTGCAATGCTTTGTGTTTAATCTGCACAATGGGGTTAAATACATAGTTAAAGTACATCTCAGAAGCTTCAGAGAACTGCTGGTCCCAAGCGAAAACTGCCACTGATCCAATCAGCAGTGCAAAGGTTAACCAGGCAGCATATAAGGCAGCAAGCATGATTGGTGGAGAGGTTTTGCACCTCCTAATTACAGCTAGGAACTAAGAATAGTTTAGGATGGATGAGTACGTCTCTAAAAGAAAGACAACAATTTGTTTTCGATAGATGTCAGGCAGATGGAAGCAGATAGGATACAAGTTAGAATGAGTCATGGCTGATTAATGGAAAAAGTCGATAAAGATAATAAAGGTCCTTTTTAATTTATTGGAGGCTGGAATTCTTATTGATATTCACTGTTGAAGGAGACTTGGCAAGTCTGTGGTTCCGTGCCCCAGTGTAGTGAGTGTGCTGTCTTCCAAACATTTTTTTGGGAAAAATACAAGTGTGACATGGAAGTACTTGCCTACCTACATTGAAATGGCTGAAAATTTGTCACAAGATGAGATGGCTGAAAAACAAATGGTACCAAAGGCCTGTTGTTAAAACCATAGGGCGCAGTTATGCCCTGAATTTTCTCTCCCCTTGGTGCCTCTCTACAGGTGGCTTGCAGTAATATCACCTGAGCCCCAGGTTTATTGCATTGGTGTATAGATCATGATGTTGATGTGTTTAGTGTATTATTGTATTTATGGGTTCCTTTTTTCAGGAAAAGCAATGATTTGACAAAAAGACTTATAGAAAGGAAATACCCTTTACATGATATCAATAGGGCTAGAAAAGCAGTTGAGTCCACTCCTAGAGAACAACTCCTACAAGATAGATTGGTAGTATGAGAAAAGTTTGAGGGGGTCCACTCTGTTACTGAATATAGTGCTCAGTATCATAGTCTGTAACATAGTGAAAAAGCATTTCTCTATATTGGCAGCGGATGACAAATTGGTCAGTGTAGTTAAAAAGGGCATTCGCTGTTCTTACAAAAAGTGTCATACTTTGGGGTCTATTTTGGCTCCTACACAATTGATAAACAAACTGAAAACAGCCAGTTCTTGGTAGAGACATGCAGGGATGTACAGGTGTGGCCATAGGAGATGCAAACCCTGTGAATATGTTCAGGTGACTAGGAGTTTTGAATCAGCCTTTAGTGGTGAATCCTTTGATATAACATCTTGTCTCAATTGCACTACTACCTATGTGATATACGTTATTAATTGCACTTTATGTAGACTACAGTACGTTAGTCTCACGCCTATGGACTAGAGATCAAGGATTAGGGAACACATATCTACCATAAATATAGGAAAGTCATCAACTCCACTGGTACAACATTTTGTTAAAAAACACAGAGGTAGTTTAGAGTCTATCAGATGGCTTGCCATAGAAAAGATTGGCAAAGGTTTTTGGAAAGCCAAAAAGAGGGGGTAATCTTGACCAGATGCTGGGTAAACGTGAGATTTACTGGATTTTCAAATTAAATACTAGACTTCCTTTTGGATTAAATTCCAGATATGACATGATAAATTATTGGGAATAATATCTTAGTATTTAGATACCAGTGGGTCTCACTTTTGCTCACACTATACATAAACGCAGTGCTTGTTTATTTTCATTTTGTTGCAACTAGTAGATGTACCTGCATTTCGGCTGGCTAACGACACTGATGTAAGATTTAGCAATGGAGCCTGTTTTAAGTAATAGTGGGCCCAAAATATACACATATATAGATGGTCAATATAGGGTGTTGTCTATGGACATAAGATAGAGACAAGTGCATGAGTTATTTATTTATTCACTAATATAAGCTTATTTATTTAAATATTGACATAGTAATGATCAGAGGCATAACTAGAAACCACAGGGGCCCAGGTGCAAGAATCTAAGAAGGGCCCTGTGGACCTTTTTTTTTTTTTTTAAGCTGGGCCCCCACGCTTGGCAATTGCGACCCTCTGCAACCCCTGTAGGTTTCGCCCCTGGTAACGATATGTAATTCTTTATAGGTTGGTGATAAAGCAACAATTTTTTGTGCATATTTTATTTTAAATCCTGTGTTGTTCACCTCTTCGTTCTTATGAACATTATTTGTAACTATAGAAACAAAGTAATGTTCTAAATTGAGGAGCACATTCTTTTCCTGAAAGATTATATATATGTGAATTACTGTCACTAAACATATCCTGTTATAGTATCCTCTATCAGTTCGATCAACATTCCAGTATATTTCTCATCCATTTATAGTTTACTTATATATTTTTGTCTATTTATTTATGCAAGAGTATTAAATATGGATTTGAGTATCAATTTCTTGTCGTGTAGACACATAAAGGGGGATATCTATCAAGCCGTTAACTTTGCATTCAACGGCACCAAGTACGGGGCGATGAGCATCAGACTGTTCTTAACTAACAGTCATCGATCTCGCATCTATTCGGCTTTTTACCAACTTTATTTATGCCCCGTCACTAAACGCCGCCACTATACTAAAATGTTTAACCCCTATTCCTCCGCTCCCGGACCCCACCGCAACTACATAAAGTTATTAACCCATATTCCGCCACTCCAGGACCCCACCGCAACTAAATAAAGTTATTAACCCCTATTCCGCCATTCCCGGACCCCGCCGCAACTAAATAAACGTATTAACCCCTAAACCTAACAACCCGCTAACTTTACATTAAAATTGCAACATCCCTATCTTATAATAAATTAAAACTTACCTGTAGAATTCAAAGAAACTAATTCTAAACTATTAATTAACCTACCCTAACTAAGCCTGTGTGCTACGCTCTACACGATTTTGGATTTCTTCCTGTAAAGCGGTTTTAAGCTGTTTTAAACCAAATAAATAAAATTGAGTTTTCTTCATTATTCACTTTCCTAATAATTCCATCATAAAGAAAATGGTGTGACTCCAATTTCAATAAAACCATGGCCTTTTTCAGTCATGCCTATATATAACCCCTCATTTTCCACTTCTTGATTAGAGTTTGAACACTGCTGATTTGCATTCTCAATTCCTTGGATATCTTTTTATATCCCTTTCCTGTTTTATACAGTTCAACTACCTTTTTCCCGCAGATCCTTTGACAATTCTTTTGCTTTCCCCATGACACAGAATCCAGAATTGTCAGTGCAGCACTGGATGAAAGATGCAAGGGTCTGTCAGGAGTCCAGAAACTCATTGACCTTTTATACACACACACTAATTACAAGCAAACAGATCACATGTGAGGATGGTTACCTTTAATAGCCATTTAAACCCCTTTGTGTCAACTTGTGTGTATGTTATCAGGCCAAAATCACCTGGTATGTAAACTTTTGATCAGGGTCATTTGGGTAGTTTCTCTTGTCATTATGATTTAAAAAGAGTAAACACAATTGACTGATAATAAATGGCTTCAGCCAAACACTAACCATGAATGAAAGAAAAGTTTTTGTGTTATTCATATTCTCTGAAAAATGGCCAAGAAATCATAAATTCTGCCAGGGTGTGTAAACTTATGAGCACAACTGTTACTGTGCCTGTGTCTTATTTAAAGAGGTCTATGAAATAAAGAGGAGTTTTAGAAAGTTCAAAGGGAAATTGTACACTAGATTTTTCTTTGCATAAATGTTTTGTAGATTATCTATTTATAGAGCCCATCTGAGGTGTTTTTGTAAATAATTATAGCTGTGTTTGTTTTAAATAACATTGTGCTGACTCCTAACCAAGCCCCAAAGTTTTAGATGTATACTGATGACTACATACTTCTGATAATTCCTGTTCGTTAATCAGTCTTTTCATATGCAGGGGGCGGGGGGAGTGTCTGCTCTTCCTGTGTTCTTTGCCCATTTGGGTGTCCCAGTATAACCTCATCAACAGTGCTAAATTAGGAGCTTCTTAGTACGTTTGTAAAAGGTTTTATGCTGAATTTTTATAGTAGTGTCTATTACAGGCACTTGTATGAAAATTCATGTAGGTAAAGGTTATAAAATATGGTAACATACCTCCCAACACTTCCCTGAGGCTTTCTGGGGCAGGAAGAGAGAGAGGTTCTCTGAGCAATGGCCTTTGGTGTTTAGTGGGCAGAGCTTAAATAGGGTGTGACCACTAATAAAACATGGGCAGTGTGTGTGTTTTAGGAGGGGTTAGGAAGAATCAGGGTCTACAGTCATAAGAAAAATGGTTGTAAAAGCTTCTCTGGGGTCCGCTTTGTTCACAAACAGTAGGCATGCATGGCTTTGCAATTGTTTTTGGCATTTAGAAGGCAGCTTATTGCAGCCGTGCACCATATGTCTGAAATATGTTGCTTTAATATTTTGTAATACATTTTTTATACATTTTTTGATTCTGAGTCTTAGTTCTTGTTTCTTCTTGTATATTAATGTGGCTGCTCTTGATTGTCTAGTGCTGGATAGGATTGTCTGACCTGGGGGAAGATAATACATATATATATGTGTTTTCGTCTCTTGAGAGGTTTTCTTTCTGTTTTGGTTTTGATATATGTATATATATATATATATATATATATATATATATATATATATATAAAAAGCCACTGGCGTGTATGCACTCTCACTATCCTTGGACAACTGCCAGGGTGCTATGTAGGTAAAATAAAGTTAGTGAAAAAAGTACTCACTGGTCTGGCGACAACTGTGACAACAAGAAAAACTTTTATTCAAGGTTCTCGTTGCTTTTATGTACACTGATCACTTCACTTGGAATATCGTTGAGGCTTCAGGGGCGCGATCCGATATACGGAGTAGTTTTTGGTGCAAGCAAGGGAACCCGCGCCGCCCGTAATTTCACCTCACACATCGGGGTATTACATATACTGCGCCGTTAGATGCTAAACTGGCGTAAGTAGGACAAACTGGCGATCTTCCGAAAAGTGCGCAAATACACATTTTACTCGTCGCAAGTAACTTACGCCTGTATTTTGTCCACGTAAAGTCTCAATAAAGAGTAGTTTTATGCAAATTAGGCTAACACTCGTAAAAATCAACCGCGACTCCATCTAAAAATGCGCCACGTAATTACGCTATTCAAAAGTCATATATAAACCCATGTGCAGCCGCCATTTTCTTCAGTGTGTTTGGATGGTTCGTTGAGCTACAGCACACTGCAGTGGAGTGGAGGATTAATCAGAGTAGAGAGAGAGGTGCAAACAGAGGAGTTAGTTAGGTCGCATTGTTGGTTGTTTAAGCTTGTACACTTACACATATTTTTACATATTGCACACATATTGCATACATACATATACAAAATACACAACACTTTTTTTTCTAACACCTCACACATTTTATTTCACTTTTACAGTGTGATAGGCTGAGTGTTTGGTTGTAATTGTGTGTGATTGAACTGGGAGTGAGTGTGAGTGTGTGTAGTCTGAGGATGGCAGGGAGAGGTAGGGCGGAGGGGAGGAGGGTAGAGGAGTGGCAGGGTATCATATACGCCCTGTGGAAAATAATTAATTTAATGAGTGTAAGGATCACAACTGCAGATCTCATTTCCTAACTACAGATATGTATGTTTGTAATACTCCTGCAGGATGGTAGAGGCTGATCATATAAGATACTTTATATATCGCAGAAGATTTACAATTTTATCTATGGCAGTTGGTGTGCATCTGCTTATAAACTTATAAACAAATGATAAACCTTGCCAAAAACTCATATGAGGACTATTGGGATAAACATATATATATGTAATTCAAAGTTAGGATAAACACATATAAGTAAGGATATCAATATAGATTTAAACTTTGCGGCTAAACAGCAAGTGGGAAAATCTGGTAAATGGAAGTAATGCATATGCATCTAAAGAATAAGCTGGCTGAGAAATCGGATTTCAGTGAGATTCAGATGCTGATAACAACTTGCGCAAAATTGGTACCAAAGATTAAGCTAAGGAAAAGCATATGAAGCTCAATGATAAGTTCAAACCTGCAGGTAAAAGTTGTGAATGTCGAGAGCGGTAGAAGCGGTAGAAGCGGCAGCAGCCGAAGTAGGTCCGTCGGCGTGTGATGTCACCGCATACAATTCCGGAAACTCCCAAGGTGCAGCAGCAGCTGCAAAGGAAACAGTCTGAGAGAGCGAAGATTCACTTCAGGATTACTCCAAAGGGAGGGGCTTGACACGGCGCTCATAGGAGACAAAATACCAAGCAATGAAGGAAGCTGTAAGGTGAGCTTTATAGCAGAAGCAATGATCCAATTACAGGAGGATGATTAATAATTTGAATAACAAAGAGATGTAAGAAGCTAATAATATGACAGGACACCCCTTCCAAAGATCACCTCCGGAGATCAGGTGAAGGTCGATCTGGATGTCTCCAATGAAATAAACTAACCAAACGAGATGCAGAAACTTGTGAAGCAGGCTCCCAGGAGTCATCTTCTTCAGGATAACCTTTCCAATGTATGAGATATTGGAGTACTCCTTCAACTCTTCTGGAGTCGAGAATGTTTTGAACTTCGTATTCACTTGACGGAATTATGAGTTGAGGTATACTAGGTGTGGTAGGATTATGGTCTCTTAGTTTCTTATATGGTTTTAACAGAGATACATGAAAGGTTGAATGTATTTTCATATCAAGTGGTAATTTAAGTGTAACTGCATTTTGGTTAATAATTCTGGTGATTGGAAATGGTCCTATGAAAACTGAAGATAGTTTTTTTGAAGGATAATGTAATTTCAAATTACGGGTTGAAAGCCAGACATAATCTCCTATTGTATAATTTGGAGAGGTAGTTCTGTGAGTGTCATAATATAATTTTTGTTTTTTCTTAGCTTGTATAATGTTATCCTTAATTGAGGTGAAAGTATCAGCAATTGTGTTAATCATTTGATTGACCATTGGACAGTTACTCTGAGAACTATTCTCCCAATGAAAGTTTGGATGAAAGCCGTAATTTACGAAGAAAGGTGTATTCTTTATGGAATTGTGGTAAGTATTGTTAAAGGCAAATTCAGCATGTATCAGGAGATCAGACCAATTATCCTGTTGTGCAGTGGTAAAACATCGTAGGTATTGTTCTACCCATTGATTCGTTTTTTCGGTCTGTCCGTTACTTTGAGGATGATAAGCACTTGACAACCTTCTTGTGATTCCGAGTTTTGTGCAAAGTTCTTGCCAGAATTTACTGGTAAACTGTGTACCTCGGTCTGAGGTGATTGAGTCAGGTAAACCATGTAATTTGAAGATATTGTTGAAAACGATATTGGCTGTTTCATAAGCGGTTGGTAGCTTATGGAAAGGTACAAAATGGACCATCTTACTAAACAAATCAACTACTACGATTATTGTGTTAAATTTGTTAGCTGGAGGTAAGTCTACTATAAAGTCTATAGCAATATCCTGCCATGGCCTATCTGGAGTTGGTAGAGGTAGAAGTTGTCCAAATGGAGCTTTCTTCCCTTTTTTAGAGGTTACACAAACCTTACATGTCTGTACATATTCAGCCACATCGTGTGCTAAGGATGGCCACCAGAAGAATCTTTTAGTTAATTCTTGTGTCTTAGTTATACCTGGATGTCCAGAGAGTGAAGAGTCATGTATGGTCTGAAGCACCATAACTCGGAGGGATTCTGGGACATAAATTTGCTGATCATGGTAATATAATCCATCATCATGGAGACGAAGTTCTGCTGTTGGTATTTGAGAATCAGATAACTGTTTAGTAGAGAACAGTTGTTGTTGATCAAATGTGAGGCCTACAAAATGGTCAGGGGAGATGATTGTTCCTTCTTTGATTGAGTTGTAGGTGGTATCAATTGACGGGAAAGTGCATCTGCCTTACGATTTTTTTGCGGCCGGTCTGTATGTAATTAAGGAAATTGAACCTATTAAAGAAGAGATTCCAACGGATCTGTCTTGATGTTAAAGTCCTATTAGTTTTAAGATACTGTAGGTTCCTATGATCCGTATATATCAGTATGGGAATTGAAGTAGCCTCAAGAAGGTGCCTCCAGTGTTCCATGGAACTTTTAATGGCGAGAAGTTCTTTTTCCCCTATTGGGTAATTTTCTTCTGCCGATGACAGAGTTCGTGAGTAGTAAGCTACTGGATGTAATGGTTTTGCCAAACTCTCTCTTTGTGAGAGAATAGCTCCAATTGCTACATTAGAGGCATCTACCTCCAGAATATATTGGAGTTTTGGATTTGGAAAGTGCAGAATGGGTGCACTGGTGAAAGATTTTTTAAGAATATCAAATACTGTTTGTGCTTCAGTTCCCCACTGAAAGATTGTATTTTTCTTTGTAAGATTTGTTAATGGTTTTGTTATATGTGCGAAATTTCGTATAAATTTCCGATAAAAATTAGCAAAGCCCATGAATCTCTGGACTTGTTTCTTATTAGTAGGTCTTGGCCAATGTAAGATTGCTGAAATCTTATCCTGTTCCATGTTTATTCCATCAGAACTAATAGTGTAACCTAGAAAGGTTATCTTGTTAGTGTGGAATTCACATTTCTCCAGTTTTACATAGAGGTGGTTCTCACGCAACCTGGTAAGAACGACTTTTACATGTTGGACATGTTCATCAAATGACTTAGAGTAGATTAAAATGTCATCCAAATAGATCACAATGAATATGTCAAGTAGGTCTTTAAAAATATCATTAATCAGAAACTGAAAGGTCGCAGGGGCGTTACATAGCCCGAAGGGCATAACCGTGTATTCATATAACCCATATCGGGTTCGGAAGGCTGTTAACCATTCATGCCCTGATTTAATTCGAACTAAATTATAAGCTCCCCTCAAATCCAACTTTGTGAAATATTTCGCACCTTGTAACCTTTCTATCAGGTCTGGTATTAGAGGAAGGGGGTACCGGTTTTTAACGGTACGCTTATTTAGTTTGCGGTAATCGACAATAGGTCTTAAGCTATGATCTTTATTTCGGACGAAGAATATCCCTGCTCCTGCAGGAGATGTTGAGGGTTTAATGAACCCTTTCTTTAAATTCTCCTCCAAATAATTTTTCAAAAACTCTAGTTCTGAATCAGATAAAGGAAAAATATGCCCATATGGAATGTCCACTCCAGGTAATAGATCAATTGGACAATCGTATTTTCTATGGGGAGGCAGGTTTTCTGCCTCGTTCTTGTCGAAAACATCAGTAAACGACTGATATTGTGGGGGTATGGGTAATGTGTCTGTTAATAAAACATGTGAGTGAAAACATGACTTTTTACAGTAGTCTGACGTGAACTCAATTGTTGAAAGTGACCAAGTGATTTTGGGATCATGTAAAGTTAACCAGGTTATTCCTAGTATTACAGGATAGAGAGGTGATGGGGTAACATCAAATGTTATGTATTCGGTGTGGTTCTGTTTAGAAATAACTCTTAATGGTATAGTTTGGTAAAGAATAGGACCTGAGGAAATTGGTTTTCCATCAATAAATCGTAACACAGTGGGGTTAGCTTTTTTAATTAGTGGAATTTTATTTAGATTAATGAAATCTACATCAATATAGTTTAAACTAGCCCCTGAATCAAGGATAGCCTGGGTTTGGACTTGATGTTGATCCCACTGTAAAAGAATAGATAACAGACAATGAGATGAGAGCTTATTATATGTTGAGAAACAGTTAGCAGTAGTTCTTTGCTTACCCTTCCTTGTGCGTAATTGAGGGCAGTCTTTAACTGTGTGATCTGGCGCTCCACAGTACATACACAGATTATTACTGCGTCTTCTTAATTTCTCCTGTTGGTTCAGGGGTCCTCTAATAAATCCTAGTTCCATTGGTTCAGGAGGGTCTTTGTTGGTAACTTTCATACTATGTTCTGAATAACTTGTGGTGTATGGTTTTTTTGTATGTATGATCTGACTGATACCTTTCAACTCTCCTCTCTCTAATTCTTCTATCAAGAACTATACAAAGATTAATTAAATCTTCAAGAGTGTCAGGTAACTGAACTCTTGCCAACTCATCTTTTAGGGCATCAGATAACCCTAAGCGGAATTGATTTCTAAGCGACAGGTCATTCCAGAGTGTGTCCTTTGACCATTTTTTAAAGTCAGTGACATATTCTTCCACCTGTCGTTTATTTTGTCTTAACGACCTCATAGTACTCTCTGCAGTGAGTTGCTTGTTAGGATCGTCATATGATTGACTCATGGCTTTGAAAAAATTCTCTAAGGAGTACAGAATGGGGTCATCAGTCTCGAAAAAAGTGTTAGCCCAGCTACGGGGTTCACCTCTCAAATATGAAATTGTAGTTAACACCTTAGAGTGATCATTAGGATATGATCTTGGTTTTAATGCATAATACAAAAGGCAAGGATTTTTAAATTCTCTATATTGCCTTCTATCACCAGATAATTTCTCAGGTGGACTGGGTTGAGGATCTGTTGCAGAATTTGAGGAGGTCAATGACTGCAATTTTTCATTTATGTACAATTTTAAGTTTGTATTTTCTTGATGTAAACTATTGTAACCCTGTGTGAGAGTCTCTACTCTTTCTGTGAGAACCTGAACATGTTTAACTAAGTCTGCTGGATCCATGTTTTTGGCTTGGTATTTCTATCATATACGCCCTGTGGAAAATAATTAATTTAATGAGTGGATGGATCACAACTGCAGATCTCATTTCCTAACTACAGATATGTATGTTTGTAATACTCCTGCAGGATGGTAGAGGCTGATCATGTAAGATACTTTATATATCGCAGAAGATTTACAATTTTATATATGGCAGTTGGTGTGCATCTGCTTATAAACTTATAAACAAATGATAAACCTTGCCAAAAACTCATATGAGGACTATTGGGATAAACATATATATATGTAATTCAAAGTTAGGATAAACACATATAAGTAAGGATATCAATATAGATTTAAACTTTGCGGCTAAACAGCAAGTGGGAAAATCTGGTAAATGGAAGTAATGCATATGCATCTAAAGAATAAGCTGGCTGAGAAATCGGACTTCAGTGAGATTCAGATGCTGATAACAACTTGCGCAAAATTGGTACCAAAGATTAAGCTAAGGAAAAGCATATGAAGCTCAATGATAAGTTCAAACCTGCAGGTAAAAGTTGTGAATGTCGAGAGCGGTAGAAGCGGTAGAAGCGGCAGCAGCCGAAGTAGGTCCGTCGGCGTGTGACGTCACCGCATACAATTCCGGAAACTCCCAAGGTGCAGCAGCAGCTGCAAAGGAAACAGTCTGAGAGAGCGAAGATTCACTTCAGGATTACTCCAAAGGGAGGGGCTTGAGACGGCGCTCATAGGAGACAAAATACCAAGCAATAAAGGAAGCTGTAAGGTGAGCTTTATAGCAGAAGCAATGATCCAATTACAGGAGGATGATTAATAATTTGAATAACAAAGAGATGTAAGAAGCTAATAATATGACACAGGGAGAGGAGTATTGTAGAGGACAGGAGGAGTAGTGGGGTCCCCGTCAGGGAGTAAGTGGAGTGGGGAGAGGGAGAGCTAGAAGGGATGATGGGAGGGGAGATGCCCGAGAGCTCCAGAGACCAGGCACATCTAGAAGAGGGACAGAGGGTGCACATGGGGACAGAAGGGGGGAGGAGGGAGAGGATAGGGAGGAACCCACACCAGGGACATCACAGGGAGCAAGCCAGGTGTCCACAGAGGATGAGAGGATGAGATGTCCAAACTTCTCATTCGATGAGAATGTTGCCCTAGTCCAGGCCATCATGGACAATCACAGTGCCCTCTTTGGCCAGGAGAAGGGCAAAGGCGTTGCCAAAAGGCGTAAAACGGCATGGTTGGCGGTAGAGGATGCCGTCAACAGTGTGGCCCCGCAGAGGAGGACTGTTGATGGCCTTAAAAAGTGGTGGAATGACTGCAAGAGGCGAGTGAAAGAAAAGATGGGGCAGGAAGCCATGCACCAGAGGGGAACAGGCGGTGGTCCACCCCTGGACACAGAATACAACACCTGGCAGGAGATGATACGCAGGTCCCTGAGTATGACAGCAGTTCGTGGACTTCCAGGGGCTCGTGACTCAGGGGCTGCAACCACAGCACATCATGCTGGTGAGTAACATCCCACACACCAGTATTATATGTATTTGAGATATAAGATCCATTAATGTCACACATTCATGTACACAATGAGGAGTATGGTATTTGGCCTACTAACAAAAACATCTACAATTATATTTGACATTAATGCTACTTAACACAATGCAATTCATGATATGAGGTGGAATAGTGCAATACTAACATGTCTCAGAGTAACACAGGCCACAAGCCACATGTAGAGTTTTCAGTAAATGGACACTATAGCCATCACAATACTTTTAGCTCAAGAAAGCAGGTTCAGTGCCTACATCAGGCTAAAGTAAATTGTGTGACCTTAGTGTCACTTAAAGAACACATTTTCTCCATCATTGACATGTACACATAACTATTGTATGAAACACATACCTGTATACTGCGCATATTAAAATCCCTCATATCACAAATCACAATGTGCACATGCATGTTATAGAGTTTGACATGAGAATCAGTATAGGCCCTAGCATGTATCAATGTACATTGTTTGCCCACATGGACATATATATGACTGTACTAATCCCTCTCATCATTTGACTCCTCCACAGAACCTCCTGTCACGAGGATACAAACAGGCATGCCGCCACCTCCACCACCATTCACAGGCATGCCGCCACCTCCACCACCACCACCAGTCACAGGCATGCAGCCACCACCACCAGTCTTCAGGCAACTACGTGAACATTATGCTCCCAGGCATGAGCAGGGTTGGATGGCTTCAGTTGAGGACCCGGAAGTGATGCCACCACCATTGATATATGACCCCTGGCAAGATTCCTGGCCAGAGGAATATTCTTCTTTTGGATTTGAGGGGGAGCCAGGACTGCCACAAAGGGTCCATTTATTTACTCCCCCCCCAACACAATCTCAGGGCAGTCATGGCTTTTACACACAGGCTATGTCACAAGAAGTGCCAACTGGACAGGCTGAGTGGTCACACACTGGTCATCAGTGGGACTATCAATCCACTCTGAGAGCTCCACCATCCTCTTCACTTGGGAGAGCACCACCATCCTCTTCACTTCGGAGAGCACCACCATCCTCTTCACTTGGAGGAGCTCCACCATCAGCAGAAGAACATATAGCTGAAAGTACTCAAGCAGCAGCAGATTCAGCTGAACCTGCACCTCAAGCACCACCAGATGCAGCTGAACCTGCACCTCAAGCACCACCAGATGCAGCTGAACCTGCACCTCAAGCACCACCAGATGCAGCTGAACCTGCAACTCAAGCACCACCAGATGCAGCTGAACCTGCACCTCAAGCACCTAGAAGCCCTGCTGCTCAAGAGCCTGTGGATGCATTGTATTCACCCCTGGGTGAGGAATACATTGCACTCCATAGGAGGCTCATAACAAGCACAGAGAATATACAAAGAGGCCAAGAGAGGTTCTTCAGGAGCCAACAGAGGAGACAACAACGTAGTATAGAGCTACAGAGGGACATAGCAGCATCGTTAAGTGCAAGTGTTCATAACCAATCACAGATGATGCGAATTCTGTGTGATATGCAGATGCAAATGCATGAGAGAACAAAATCAACTCTTGGGTGTGCTGGTTGAGCACTTTACACACCAGCAGGACACTGCTTCCAGTCTATCATCTGTGGCCAGCACACCAGCAGAAACAGAAGAATCCTCTCAAACCAGGAGAACAAGGCAATCCACTACAGCCACCTCAGCCCCCTCATCCAAGAAGCCTAAAAAAGAAATAAATATTCTTATAGTTCAACATAAATCTTGTCCTCTGTTATTTACCATATAATTGTCATCCACATCCATGTGAGGTGTGTTTTAGTACACTAATGTTGTTAAAACATATAATAAGGCCTGTGTGGAAATGGCCCAAAAAAGGTAATATTACCCTGTTTATGACATATTCTTGTACTATAACTCACATCCACAATAGTTGTTTCTGAAGGATACATATAGTAATATTCACTTCTAAGATGTAAATCAATGTATCTCACATCCAATATAAATTGACACTTTGGTATATATAGTAGTGATGTTACGGATAGGGTGGGCATTATCAGGTGTTTTAAGTCTGCAGGTGAGAGGTTGTGGCGTCTGTGATTGGTTTGACACAATTGCAAAGAGGCAGCCTTCAAGAAGGTCTTAGAAATTATCATATGAGCCATCCTAGGTTTTGCTTTCAACTAAGAATACCAAGAGAACAAAGCAAGTGTTCTAATTAAATCTGAAAGTAGTTTGAAATAACATGCCCTATTTAAAAGAAGAAGGTTTTCTTTTGACTTGACTGTCCCTTTATATATTTTGGCATCAGTGTCAAGCTGTGTTAGCATTAGAATAAATTACACTCCAGTGGGTTCTAAAGAGATGAAGGTAATACAATTTAAAGTAAATAAGCAAGTATATGTCCACAATGTGATAAAGTACCTACAAGCTCAATCCATTTGATTATGTTGTGGCTTCAAACTATTTCAAATACACAAATAAACCTTTAAAAAAGCAATATCATAGTATACTGTCCCTTTAACCTTGAGATGATGCTTAAATGTATGTGTTTGTTAAGGCTTCCAGGGAGTTACGTTGGTTTTTTAGTCAGTGCAAGTGTTCCTGGGCCTGCAATTTGTGGGGATATGAAAATGGAGTAGATTTTCTGAATTCTGCGCGCGTAAGTCCTTACGCTGTATATTGGATGCCAAATTGCGCGTAGTTCTATGTTAGTCTATGGGTAAAAAAAATACGGCCGAAGGGTAAAATATACGCGCGTAACTTGTATGCTACGCCGTATATGTAATACCAAAATCGCGCAAAATCTGGCGTCGCCGGCTTTTGCGGGCGACGCTGCATATCGGATTGGGCCCCTGGTTGATTTTAATTCACACACTGTTTTATACCATACTTAACATGGTTCAGTCATGTCACTCACATCAGGATATACACATTGGCTACCTTTGGGGGGGGTGTTTTATGAACGGTCATGATTGGCTGTTCTCTTAGGGGAGGATTTCCAGGTGCCTGTTAAAAGGCCATTTTTTTGCACAGTTTGTTTGTCAGAGGAAGGGACTGTTTCTGTCCCAAAACGTCACGCTTGAATAAAAGTTTTTCTTGTTGTCACAGTTGTCACCAGACCAGTGAGTGCTTTTTTCACAAACTTTATATATATATATATATATATATATATAATATTTTTTTTTTCATTTCCGTAGTGTAGTGAACACTCATAAACACACCCACCCCTCTAACCTTCCCACTACTCGCTGCCATCTTTCACCTAGATTACGAGTTTTGCGCTATACCGGGTGCATAGAGAATGCAAAAAATTTAGTGTTATTGTCATGCCGCTCTGCTGTGGCCGTTGCCATGGACGCAGGCGACCCTCCTGGTTGCTATGGACGCGGCGGTGTTCAAGCTGCACAGCGATGATATCATCACAACCCAACATAATTGCCGCTCTGTACACCTGGATATCTCCCTTGGCGCTAACCTGGGTCTATGTAAGTAACTTACTTTCATACTTTCTGTGTGTGCTCCTGGGTGCTGTATTTCTTGTATTACTGGATTACCATATTGTTACTGAACTCTGCCTGTCTGACCAATCTGCTTGCTTAACCCTTGTATTACTGGATTGCCATATCATTACTGAATGCTGCCTGTCTGACTACTCTGCTTGCTTAACCCTTGTATTGCTGGATTGCCTTATCATTGCTGAACTCTGCCTGTCTGACCACTCTCCTGTTTGCCATGAGTACTGCTGACCTCATTTCATAAACTCACTCTGTTCTGGGATATTTCCTATCCCTCCACTTGACGCCGGGACAAGAAGACTACTGGCCAAGTTTGGTCTAATAGAGAAATCTCCCACGAGCATTACAGTTATCGCACTTTCCATAGCGCTGCCATTACAAGTTACTGAAAAACCTCCTTGTGCTGTGCAGTATGGTGCGTTAAGCTCCATACCGCACAAAAGCCAAGGGCTGAGTTTACGTGCTCGTGCATGCTTTCCCCCATAGACATCAATGGGGAGAAGGTGTCAGAAAAAAACTGCGATCGCAGAATGGCAAATCACTGTAACGCAACCCTATTGATGTCTATGGGGAAAAGAAAGTTAAGTTTAAACCTAACACCCTAACATAAAAACCTTGTCTAAATACCACTAGTCTGCCGCCCCCCCGGCATCGCTGACACTAAATAAACTTATTAACCCCTAATTCGCCACTCCCCAACATCGCTGACACCAATGAAAGCTATTAACCCCTAAACCGCTGCCCCCTAATCACCTAATCCCCCCTAAATACCTAATCCAAAAGTCTTATAAAAACAAAAAACTACCAATAGCCCTTAAAAGGGCCTTGTGTAGAGCATTGCCCTAAGTTAAACAGGTCTTTTACCTAAAATTTGATTAGAACAGCCAATAGGATTTCAGTAGCTCTCATCCTATTGGCTGATTTGAAAATGTCAGCCAATAGGAATGCAAGGTACCCCATATTTAAACTGGTACCTTGCATTCAAGTTTTAGCTTAGTGATTGGTTGTAATAAGCAGTAACTCGGCCATGTGGCACACTATATTCAGAGACATTGGCAACTTACAAATATTTCCTCATACTTAAAGAGGTACAACTTTCACTCAATATATCGCCTAAAAACACATGAATGTCAGGGTGATAAGCTCCTACCTACCTTCTCTGAGCCCACAAGATTGAACACAATAACTGCGATAGTACAAGTTGCTCCTTTGCACATCCCATACTTAATGTGATCGTCTTTTTGGGTGATTGAGCACACTTTTCTATGTCAGGCTAGGGGCTACCGCTCTCCGGGGGCCCCTTTCTCACCCCCCACCATCTGATCTCTATGGGAAAAGTGATGGGATGAAATACATATCTTACACAAGAAGGCAACTGAATTGCAAAATGCAATCTGTTTAAACATATAATTATTCTGACTTGACACACGTTACTGTATGCATGCAAAGATACTTTACCTCATACTCTAAAAAAACAGATAACATGGCAAGCAAGCAAAAACAGCCGGATACCATGCAGAAATCCACGCCGTGCCTTTGCCATCGACTGATTCGATAGACATCTCTGTTCAGGACCCTCACCCCATTGTTTCACAATAATCCACTTTTCCTTACCAAAGATAGAGCAACTGCAAACAGAGATGGACTCTCTTTCCTCAGAAGGGGAAGAACTGCACAGAGAATCCACAACAAAAATCAATCATCTTCAAAGACAAAATAAGCTGCTACATGACAAACTGGAGGACCTCGAAAATAGGTTGAGGCGCAATAACATCAGAATCGTAGGCCTCCCTGAGCTCATCCTTGATGGACTTTGTGGAAAAAAATTTGCCTAACCTGCTTAAGATTCCACCACTAAGCATTCCGTGTGTTGCTGAAAGAACTCACCGCATAGGAACTATGAAGCAGAGAGAGTGCCATCAACCATTTTTCAGACAAGTTATGGTGAAATACCTAAACTTCAAAGATAAGAACATGTTGTTGGAGGCATATCGTCAAACTCCTGACCTCATCTATGAGGGCAAAAAGATATACCTCTTTCAGGACTTTTCTGCTGATGTTTCAAGAAAGCGTAGAAAGTTTACACCCTACTGTAAGGATCTGCTAGCAAAGGGCAAATCAGTAACTCTTCTTTACCAAGCGAGACTAAAACTTGTCACAACACAGAGCCCACGGTTTTTCGATTATCCGAAATAATTGCAAGTCTACATGTCAACATAGCAAAGAGAGAAAGAACAAGAAGAAGTTGTGGATAATCCGGGAGAGGGTGAAGGCTGAACATCCACAAACTGCAATTCTTGGTTGTGCTTCAAATGACCTTATGATCCACTGAGAGTGGGTCGTACCCATACAGAGACCATTCAAGTATCCCAGAGGTGGTCAAATTGTTTCAAGCATATTGTTTGGGGGGGGGGGGGGTTCTGATATTGTCATTTGTTTTGTTGTTTTTTATGCAAATTAATTGTTGAATCTTTTGCCAGTTCAAGTTTTTTGCAGAAGTAACACGGGCATTTATATTATTGTTTGAAAAGTCTTTGCAATATATTTCCCGGAGAGTTCTGTACTCCAGGTCTTTATTTTTATGCCGGAATCATAGCACCTCTAAACATTGATTACTATTGTATAACAAATAAGATAAACACTCTACTTCTTTCTTTTTTATATATGTTTGCTGGAGTGAACAGAGGAGTGTCTCTCTAGTCCCCAGGGTGCTGAAACACGGAGCAGAAAATTACTAAACTATTCCAAACTGACACCACATAGTAAGTACACACTTACACGAAAACACCGTTAGGCGAAGAGACGCCACACTCACCTCACAAAAGATTGCTGGCCTGTCCTTCACTTTCCTACATCCACCGATCGTAAGACACACAAACATGCACATTTTTTCATGGAATGTGGGAGGCATTACCTCACCCTTAAAGTGAAAAACTATCCTAAGATATCTTAATACAAAATGAACAGACATTGCAATATTGGAGGAGACTCATCTTTCCCCTAGTGAGCATCAAAAACTCAAACAGGGTTGGGTGGGCAAAGTAATTTACACTCCATATACTAAAAATAGAGCCAGGGGTGTGGCTATTCTTTTCAGAAAGAATCTAGACTTCAAATATCTAAAGACAAAAATAGACCCAGAGGGAAGATATATTATAGCTTAAATAATGTATGATAAACGTCCACTCCTCATTGGAGGAGTTTACGGCCCTCTTGTTCAGAAAAAGTTGTTTTCGAAAAACCTCACTACTACAATCCTCCGGGAAGCAGATGCTCCGATGATTATAGGAGAGGATTTGAATATAGCTCCCCAGCTGATAGATATAGGAACCCAAATCTGTCAGGTGTTACCCAAAATACCATGTCTCAGTCAAAAAGAGATTCAATCATACTAGCTAAGTTAAAAAATGCACTAGCACTCACAGACTACACGTGCACTACTGTAGCTAAAGATACACTCTCTCGTATAGATCTGTTTTTAATCTGTAAACACTTTAGCCCTCGAGTACTAGACACAAGAAGAGAATTATCAACGGTATCTGATCACGCCCCAATAATGCTAAAATTAAAATTGAACCAGACAGAAGGACAAGCCAGGAAGTGGACCTTTCCCAAATTCCTTTATCATGATATAAATTTCAAGAGATATTTGTTGGGGGAATGGTTGTTATATCACACTACTAATAATGAGCACAGAATCAATCCGCTACTCTTTTGGGAGGTGGGAAAGGCGGTTCTCAGGGGTATAATCAGTACATACTTGATAGGTATCAGAAAAAGGAAAAAACAAAGGGAGGAGACACTTCTTAGGCAATTAATCAATGCCAGAAATAGGTACCTACGCAATCCTAGCATAGCCACCAAAGCCAAATATCAAGACATTAAATCGCAAAGAGATTTATCACTACTCCAGAATGCCTTGAAGGCCTTGACTACAAATTGTGCAAAATACTACAGACATGGAAATCAGATAGGACGACTCCTGGCCAGACTCACTAGACTTATAAAACCTTCTAACACAATAGCAATAGTTAAAACACAAGATAAAGTCTGCGCCACAACGCCAGAGATCCAAAATGCATTTAGAGACTACTACAAACACTTATATAAAGCAGATACACCAGATCTAAACCATCAAATAAACTTTTGGAACTTCTATCCAAATCCCAAAGGAACAACGCCAACTCTTAAACACCCCCATCACAATACAGGAGCTTACCAGGACAATCAGGGACCTCAAATTAGAGAAATCTCTGGGACCTGATGAACTCCCCGGAGAGTTTTATAAAATACTCAACCAAAATATTGCAGACACATTGGTCCACTTGTTTAATGGCATCTTAGAGGGAGAAATATCCATATCCAAAGTGTTCACAGAGGCACACATATGCTTGCTATTAAAACCAGACAGGGATCCACTTCAAACTACATCATACAGACCAATCTCATTGGTCATCAGTAACAAATATTCGCACACTACAACACCTTCTAACCAATTAGAAGTAGAGAGGAACAATTCTCTTGTTTGAAACTTTGAGAAACAATTTCAACATACCTACCAATAGCCACTTTGCTTTCCTGCAAATGAAACACTATGTTACTAACTTGTTACAGACACATCAGCTTCCTGCACCAGGCAATCACATCTATCACCTGATCAACTTAGTCAAGCTAAATATGACTTCCATATCTCTGACCTATAAAGCTCTCATAGCTACTTTAAACGAACATACACTGCAACAAATTAGTAATCAGTGGTAGGGGATCCTAAACAGCGAGATAACAATTCAGACTTTACAACAAAGCATTCAAAAAGTGAAAAGGGGCGACCCTAGCAGCAGGTATCAGGGAATCTCACATAAAATTAATACACAAGGCATACATTTCACCAAAAGAATACAAAAAGTGGGACCCATATCTGGCGCATATGTTATGGGAATGTCCCAGATTAAAAAGGTTTTGGGGGATGGTATCACATTGGCTACCCATTTTAATTGGGGTACAGCTGAACCTCATGTTGTCTTCCTGGAAATTGACAGTATACCCTAAACATCTAAGCCTTTCCTACATAATGCTGTGCTCCTTGCCAGAAAGGCAATATTCAAGAACTGGTTAGATACAAAACCCCTACGTTATTGCAGCTTTTCCAACAACTGCTCTATGAGAGGGCGGATGCCTTGGGGGACCTTCAAGGGAGAACTGTGCACTTTATGGTAAAATAGGAACTAAACATACACACTCTGCCCACTGACCAGCATAAAAAATCATTCACCCCATCCGAAACTCAGAATTCATACTAACCGCTCAACTGAAAGGCGAATGGCTTTGGCCATAACCTGATTGGAGACAAGGGTGTGTTCATACTACATTACTCATAGTAGCTAAGACACTGATGACACCCTGGGGAACTAACTCTTTGAGAGAAACAAGAGATATTGAAGTGTAGACTCCACAATCAGAGTATTAGAGAGGAGACTGTGTGTGAGGGTATTTGTGATTTGTAAAACAAAATGACAAAGATCTGAATCAATACATTATTTACTGATTTCCTGTTCACAGTTTATTTTTATTGTTTGAGGTGGTACCTCAACATGAATGTAATTGTATTGTGTCGGCTGGGAGGAATTGCTTGTCCCTTCCAGAAAAGTTGTAAAATGAGATGACAAAGGGACTCAGTCATATGCAATATTAACTGGTATGTACGGACTATGGAAAACAAAAGTTGCCAATGTAAAAGTGTATTGTAATATTCTGACTACATTGTTCATTAATATCATCGCTTGTGAAATGCTGTGTTAACTTTTTGTCATTGGCAAAAATAAAAAATATTTAAAACACGCTAAAATGCTTGCAGTGTAGCTATCCTGCTGCGACTCGTAAAACGGGAGACCTGCCATTCCATGTGCAATGGCCAATTTTTCAGCGGTGTATCCGTACCGCACCATACTGCAAAATTTGTAAGCTAGTTGTTTGTTACTGGTAGATAGTCTGCCAGTAACAAATGATATGTTTTTTTATTTTATTTTCTATTTATTCATTTTATTTTCTGTAGTGTAGTGGACTCCCTCTAATATTGAATATTTTTTGCAGTGTAGAGTCCCCCTCCAGCCCATCTTTTCCGTAGATGTAGGGCTCCATCTCTCCCTCTCACCTGCTCTATTATGTTTTTCTGCAGTACTTCTCCCTCCTTCCTCGCTGGACTGATCCACCCTCCTCCCTCCTTCCTTCCCACGATCCCACTCAGCACCAATGATCATTGTTACAGAGAGTGACATAGACAATGTTACTCTCTATAACGATCGGTAATCTGGCTTCCTATTGTAAGGGAGCACAATCTGTACTATATGGCAGCAGTTTTGCAAGAATGTTATACATTTGAAGTGCACTAGATGGAAGCACTTTTTCCTGCCATGTAGTGCACTAGACCTGTGCATACTACCTATCTAGATATCAATTCAATAAAGATTATCATAAGAAAGAAGAAAATTTGACAAACAATAAATTGGATTTTTTTTGTTTATGATATTCTTTGGGGCATATGTATCAAGCTCCGAATGGAGCTTGATGTCCTGTGTTTCTGGCGAGCCTGCAGGCTCGCCAGAAACAGCAGTTATGAAGCAGCGGTCACAAAGACCGCTGCTCCATTACCTGTCCGCCTGCTCTGAGCAGGCGGACAGACATCGCCACAATACGACCCGATCGAGTACGATCGGGATGATTGACACCCCCCTGCTGGCGGCCTATTGGCCGCGAGTCTGCTTTGGGCGGCGTTGCACCAGCAGCTCGCCGTATTTAGCGAGGTCTGGCGGACCTGATCCGCAGTGTCGGATCAGGTCCACCAGACCTTGATACATATGCCCCTTTGTCTGAATCCCAAAAGAAAGCTTTTGGATTTCATATCCCTTTAAATTTCTATTTATTGTTATTTTATGTACCCATATAAGGTATTACAAGAAAGGCCTGTTAAAAAATGGTGTTTAATATGTATGGGTGTCATGATCCTCATATTCCACCTTAACATATATCCCAATTACAAATACCACCTTTTTATCTCATTAACAACTTTCCTGTTGCCAATATATACAAGCTTCCTCCCATGGTTCTTTGCTCGTTTATTGAAGTACCTATGCATCAGTTTCCAGTCCTTACCGTTGCTACTTTGTATTTGGGGAATAACTTGTTCTGTTTTACCCTAAGTCTTTACAGAAATACCTACCTAAAATCTCAAGCCGTTACAGCGTCTCCTCAGATTCACCAGTGATCCCGCCTGCTTCTAATCTGGTTGGCTAGCCTGACAAAACTAACAGCCTGGCGTGTGACGCAACACGCTTGTTTGAGAGCCGCAACTAGGAAGCCTGCACCGAGCACACTAATGGACACACTGAACAGACAGCAGTGTTCATCATTTACCGCACCCGGACTTGCTGCACGCTGTGTAAGGAGACTCCGCTCAGCTGAAACCAGGTTCCGTATTAACATACCTTAACTGCAGTGTTATTCTGGAAATAATACGTATTATAAATGTGAACCATTTAGACTGTTACTGTTTACAATACCCCAAGGCTGACTCCTGCTCTTTCTTCCTGTTGCTATAGTACTGACAGTATACGGTCACTGGGGTTTCTGGACTATAAGATTACATGCCAGTTACTAGTCTCGTCACTGTTAACCTGTTCATAACTTCAACACCTCAGTAGTTTCTACCTATTATCTGCCTATCAAACTACCCATTAATAGAAACACTCATTTCTGGGTAAAAGCTTTAAAGGCAATATCAACTCCAAGTGATCAATAGTTTGTTAATCCAAACTAGCAAACTGTGTTCTCTAACTTGTAACAACATAACAATTTACACACAAGAGTTAATTAGACAGCACTTAGTCGCTGACCGCTACATAATAAACCAGCCTTTATAAAAAGAAAATATGGAGCCCTCTGATGTAACTCCTCAGCTACACAGCCTTAACCAAAGGCTTGACAACCTCACCCAGGCTTTTAGAGAATTGCAGGTTGAAAACCAAAGCCTCAAAGCCTGTTTAAGGGAAGTGTTGTCAAACAGGAATTCTGGGAATGACCATCAGGCTGAACCCCAGGTTTCATACTTTGAGAAGTTCTCTGGGGATCGCTCCTCATTCCGCCAATTTTGGAATGCTTGCCTATTGCTATTTGACTTACGCCCCAGGACCTACACGACCGACAGGTCCAAGGTTCTCACTATTCTCTCTTACCTTAGGGGTGAACCTAGGGCCTGGGCTGACTCCTTTTACGAGACCCAGGACCCAATCCTGAACTCTTTGGATGCTTTCCTTAAAGCTTTATCTATCATCCTTTTATGATGACCCCCACCGTCAAATAACGGCTGAAAGCAAACTCAGGAGTTTAAAACAGTTGAAAACCCCTGTTGAAGAGTATATTACTCGTTTTAGGATCTGGGCCAGAGATTCCCTCTGGAATGAGGTCTCTTTGAAAAACCAATATCGTTTAGGTCTAGCTGAAGAGATTAAGGATGAACTAGCTAGAGTTGGAATACCAGACCGTTTAGAGGAATTGTACATGCTCACTACAACTATAGACAGTAGACTTAGGGAGAGGAGGCAAGAAAAAACCCCCTCAAATCCTCCTGTGCGCAGGTTACTCCCGACACCACCTACTTCCAGCCCACCAGCTGAACAACCTATGGATATCAGTTTCTTGCGTGGGCCCCTCACCCCACAAGAGAAGACGAGACGCCGTTCGCTAAACTTGTGCATGTACTGCGCATCACCAGACCATGTTGTTAAGGAGTGTCCATTACTGCTTAAACAGAAGTTAGGTAAGGTACACCTTATCAAATAGTGCTTCCACACAAAAAACACTACCACAGCATATCTCACTACACCTTTATTCTTGCAGTGGGACCGTCACAGGATAAACTGTAATGCCATCATCGACACAGGCGCATGTGCCAACTTTATTGATTCAAGTTTAGTTGCTGTTAATAAAATACCATTTATGTTCAAAAGCACACCACTGCCTCTCAAAGTTATTGACGGTACACACCTAGCCTCTGGTCCTGTCTCACAACAAACTATCCCTCTGCTTGTCACAACATCCTCCGGTCATACTGAGACCATTACCTTTGACATCATTTCGTCCCCTCTCTATCCTATAGTTCTGGGTATTACGTGGCTTCAATTACATCAACCCACGGTTCATTGGGACTCCCTTACACTATCTTTCTCCTCCTCGTACTGCTCAGCAACTTGTTTTCCAAATTCTCATTTAGTCTCTACTACTACTTCTCCTATTCCTGCTCCTTATCTTGATTTCTCTGAAGTGTTTAATCAGAAAGAGGCCCAGTCGTTACCTCCACACAGGTCCTACGATTGCCCCATAGACCTGTTACCCGGAGTAACGATCCCCTATGGCCATATCTATCCTCTCTCCAGACCTGAGTTACTGCATTTAAAAATGTATATAAGTGATAATTTGAAGAAGGGATTCATCCGACCCTCCACTTCCCCTGCCGGCGCCGGCATATTTTTTGTCAAGAACAAGGATGGGTCCCTACGCCCCATAATCGATTATCGGGAATTAAATAATCGTACTAAAAAGAACAGGTACCCACTACCTCTCATCCCAGAATTGATTGAGAGGTTGAGTGGCGCTACTATATTCACCAAGCTAGATCTTAGGGGCGCTTACAACCTTGTCAGAATAAGGGCCGGGGACGAGTGGCTGACAGCATTTAGGACCAGGTACGGTCTTTTTGAATATACTGTTATGCCATTCGGTCTGTGCAACGCCCCGGCAACATTCCAAAATGTTATCAACGACATTTTTAGGGACATTCTTGACACTTTTCTGGTGGTCTATCTTGACGACATTCTAATCTACTCTTCTACCCTCTCCGAACATATCACCCATGTCAGGCAAGTGTTATCCAGGCTTCAATCACATAAGCTTTACGTTAAATTAGAGAAGTGCCTCTTCCACGTAAAAGAAGTGCCATTCCTTGGTTATCGTATCAGTCAAAGTAAAATTATGATGGAGGATAGTAAAATCAAGGCAATCACTTCTTGGCCCACACCTACTAACACTAAAGTACAAAGATTCCTAGGCTTTGCAAATTTTTACAGGCATTTCATCCATAACTTCGCAGCCATCACTAAACCATTAACAAATCTTACCAAAACTACATCACCCTTTATCTGGACCACCCAGTCCCAAAAAGCTTTTGATGACCTTAAGTCTCTGTTTGTTACCTCACCAGTCCTTCAAATACCGGATAGCAAAGCCCAGTTCATTTTAGAAGTAGACGCGTCTGAGTACGCTATAGGCTCAGTACTCTCCCAGAGATCAACACCTAATGGCATAGTGCATCCTGTATGCTACTATTCTAGGCTTTTAACACCTGCCGAGTTGAACTACCCCATCGGGGAAAAAGAGTTGTTGGCGATTAAAACGTCATTTGACCAGTGGAGACACTTACTAGAAGGAGTAGAACAGCCTATAGTTATATATACCGATCACAAACACCTTCAATACCTTCAGACAAACCGCACTCTTTCTGCTCGCCAACTCCGTTGGAGCCTTTATTTTTCTCGGTTCACTTTCATCATCACCTACCGTCCCGGATCAAGAAACGGAAAGGCAGACGCACTTTCTCGCAAAGAACTCAAGCCTCATACTGTATCTCCCTACTCGACCATAATCCCCAAAACATCCTTTATAGGATTTCTGTCTAAAGATTTTGCAGAGCTTAAATACCAACAGCAATTGGATACAACAAAGGACTCCTATTCCCTTACACTAGATGATAACGGAGTCCTCTGCAACCACACAAGATTCTACATACCTCCATCTCTCCGCAATAAGGCATTGCATTTGACTCATGATTTCCCACTGGCTGGACATTTGGGAGTACATAAGAATTTAGATCTTCTACAAAGACATTTTTGGTGGCCATCCATGAGACTTTCGGTAAAAACTTACATCAAGGCGTGCCCCACTTGCCAGACCTCCAAGCCCTCACATCAATTACCTTTAGGTCTCTTACAAAATATACCCATTCCTGACTACCCATGGAGGAGCCTGTCTATGGACTTTATAGTCAATCTCCCTAAGTCCAACGGGAAAACGGCCATCTTCATACCATTTCATACCAACTGACTCCCTTCCTACAGCACAACAAACAGCAGTAATGTTCATTAGGGAGGTGGTTCGCTTACATGGACTCCCAACCTCTGTCCTAAGCAACAGGGGGTCACAATTCACCTCTAAGTTTTGGAGATTCCTCTGTTTATCTCTCTCAATCCAACAACACCTCACCACCTCATACCATCCGCAAACTAATGGCCTTTGTGAGAGGATCAACCAGTGGCTAGAGCAGTACTTGAGATGTTTCTGCTCAAGCGCACACGAGACCTGGGCTTCATATCTACCTCAAGCGGAATTTGCCTACAATAATACAACAAATTCTTCTACTGGTTTCTCCCCTTTCTATATCAATTCTTGTCTCCATCCTCGGTTCCATCCTTTGTCATCCTCTCACACACCTTGTCCTCAGGTTAACGATCTGGTCAATTCCATCAAACAGACATACAGAGTGGTCCAAGACAACATCAAACATGCACAAGCTTCTCAAAAGCGCTTCTATGATTTACGCCATCGTCCGCATCCAGTCTATAAAATAGGAGACAAGGTTTGGTTGAGTACCAGGAATCTTAAAAACATAATTTATGCTTACCTGATAAATTCCTTTCTTCTGTAGTGTGATCAGTCCACGGGTCATCATTACTTCTGGGATATTACTCCTCCCCAACAGGAAGTGCAAGAGGATTCACCCAGCAGAGCTGCATATAGCTCCTCCCCCCTACGTCACTCCCAGTCATTCGACCAAGGACCAACGAGAAAGGAAAAGCCAAGGGTGAAGTGGTGACTGGAGTATAAATTAAAAAAAAAAATATTTACCTGCCTTAAAAACAGGGCGGGCCGTGGACTGATCACACTACAGAAGAAAGGAATTTATCAGGTAAGCATAAATTATGTTTTCTTCTGTTAAGTGTGATCAGTCCACGGGTCATCATTACTTCTGGGATACCAATACCAAAGCAAAAGTAC